>NC_041389.1:140847459-140865581 GCF_002162155.2 Triticum dicoccoides
CTCGCTCTGGCCGCCGATTCCATCAAGGCCGAAAACCACCGCCGCGCGAGCTCGACTCCGGCGAAACCCCGGTGACCATTTGGTCACGGGCGTGCACCCGTTGTGCTTGCCGCGACCCGTAGAGCCCCTTCAGCGCCTCAGCTCCCTCGCTTGTGAGCAGCAGCGCCGAACCCGACCGCACCCGAACTCCGGCCGCCGCCGATTTGGTCGCCGCCGTCGATTCCGACCACCGCAGCTGCTGCCGCCACCACCACTGGATGCGCGAGTCTTCCAGCTCGATGTAGCCGCAAACCCCGAGCAAAGCGGTGCCCTGTAGCGCCGTCCCGAGCAACTCCGCGAGGTCTCGCCGTCGTCGTGGTCGCCGGCGTCACTAGCTGACGTGGCTCCGTCATTAGGAGCTAATCCAACTAACTAAACCACCTACAGCCACTGACAGTAGGCCCCACCCCTGGTCAAACCCCAGTCAGCGCTGGGTTTGACCGGGATTAGCTCCTGTGACACTGACGTGTGGACCCCGCACGTCAGGTTTGACCTGGACCTGGCCGTTGACTCGCTGACATCATGCTGGCGTCAGGCTGACGCAGTTAAATCATTTACTGGATTTATTATTATTCAAGAAATTCCAGAAAATGCCTAAAACTTCAATAAATCATAGAAAATTAACCGTAACTCCAAATTAAATAATTTATATATGAAAAATTATCAGAAAAATTCAAGGAATCCATCTGTACCATTTTCATGCATGTTTGAACAATGTTTGTCCTCTGTTTTGGACAAAACAATTAAAGGGCATTTAAATAATCATATATGGAGTTGGAATTTGAATCTTGGATTCAAACCAACTTCATTTAATCTGTTGCTAGTTGCATTAGCTCTAAACACATTCATATTGCCATGTCATAGCATGCATCATATTGTGCATTGCATTGATCGTGTTTCTTCTGTGTTTGCCGGTGTTGTTCCCCCTCGGTAGACGATGTTCCGACGTTGTGATCGTTGACACTGATGAAGACTCAATGTTATCTTCAGAAGTGCCAGGCAAGCAAAACCCCCTTGTTCATTCCGATAAAATCCCACTCTCTCGCTCCTGCTCTCTTTTACTGCATTAGGACAACAACGATTCATCTGTTACTTGCTGCGGTAGCTGAACCCCTTTATCCTCTGCATGACCTGTCATTCCACAGTAAATAGATGAAACCCACTAGCATGAGTAGGAGTTGTTTGAGCCCTGTTGTGCCTACTCATTCATGCTTGTTTGTCATGCCTGCTACTGCTTAGAGTTGAGTGGGTCTGATTCATCGGGGATGAATCAGAGGTGTGTGATTATGTCCTACTGTGCGTGAGCTAAGTGTGTGAACATGATTTGGTAAAGGTAGCGGTGAGAGGCCATGTAGGAGTACATGGTGGGTTGTCTCATTGCAGCCGTCCTCAGGAACTGAGTTCTGTGTTTGTGATCCATGATTCAGCTACTACCACGCATTGGGCCCGAAACCAATGGACCCTCTCGGCTTCTTAATCACCCTTGTCCTCTGTCCAGGAGTTGCAAGTAGTTTCTGGTGTTTGTAGTATGCTGGAGGCCATGCGCAGCGCTGACCGTAGGGGTGGGCTGTGATGCGGTAGGCACGTGGCATGGTGTACCGGGCGCCCGTTTGGTGTCTCGGGAACCCTGTTCACATCGTTTGGGGCTGTGAGCGAAACTCCGGCCGGATCTCCTCATGGATGGAACCCGAATAGGCGATAAACCTGGACTAGAGACTTGAGTGTTTAGGTAGGCCATGGCTGACACCCACGTTGGGCTTCTGCTTGAAGGTTGCCGAGTACATGTCGTGTAAACGGCGGTAAGTGGTGAGAGCGTGTGTGAAGAAGTACACCCATGCAGGGTTAACGTCATCTATTCGAATAGCCGTGTCCGCAGAAAAGGACTTCTGGGCTGCTTATATCAGTTCATAGACAAGTGAAAGTGGATACTCTAAAATACGCAAGATAAGCGTGAGTGCTATGGATGGCATTCTCGTAGGGAGACGGGAGCGGATCCATAGTGGTGTATTGATATGGTGAATATGTGGACTCGTGTGCGCCACCTCAAAAGAGTTACTTGCAGTCGTAGTTTAGGTTAGCCACCGAGTCAAAGCTGGCTTGCTGCAGTTAAACCCCACCATCCCCTTTGCTGATAATGATGCATATGTAGTTAGTTCTGATGTAAGTCTTGCTGGGTACATTTGTACTCACGTTTGCCTATTTTATGTTTTTGCAGAGAGACTTCGGTCTCGCTAGTAGTTCCACGTGGACTTCGATGTTTAGCTTGTTACCTCAGCTACGATCTTGTGCCCTCGGCAGGATCTGATAGATAGTCGGGCTTCTCAGCCTTTTTCATTTATAGATGTCTGTACTCAGACATGATAGCTTCCGCTTGTGCTTTGATTTGTATGCTCTGAATGTTGGGTCGTGAGACCCCTGTTTGTAATATCTCGCTCCTCGGAGCCTAATGAATAAACTACTTGAGTCGTAGAGTCATGTTGTGATGCCATGTTGTATTTGCACATATCGAGCATATTGTGTGTATGTTATTGAAATGCTTGGTATGTGTGGGATCTGACCATCTAGTTGTTTATCTTTAGTAGCCTCTCTTACCGGGAAATGTCTCCTAGTGTTTCCACCGAGCCATGGTAGCTTGCTACTGCTCCGGAACACTTAGGCTGGCCGGCATGTGTCCTTCTTCGTTCCTGTGTCTGTCCCTTCGAGGAAATGTCACGCGATGAATACCGGAGTCCTGTTAGCCCGCTACAGCCCGGTTCACCGGAGTCCTGCTAGCCTAGTGCTACAGCCTGGATTCACTCGCTGATGACCGACACGTTCGATGCTGGGTCATGGATGCCTGTCCCTGTAAGTCTATGCCACTTTGGGTTTACGACTAGCCATGTCAGCCCGGGTCCTTTGTCATATGGATGCTAGCGACACTATCATATACGTGAGCCAAAAGGCGCAAACGGTCCCGGGCCAGGTAAGGTGGCACCCGTGGGAATACCGTGCGTGAGGCCGCAAAGTGATATGATGTGTTACATGCTAGATCGGTGTGACTTAGGATCGGGGTCCTGACAGCGTTGGTATCAGAGCTTGACTGCCTGTAGGATTACCAAGCCAAACTGGTCGAAGTTGAGTCTAGAAATTCTTTAGTTATATAAGGGAATTGATTGTGGGATGGAACGTAAGGCTCTTTTTACTCCTTATACTTTATGCCCTTCTGATCTAAGTCATCATCTTCTCTTCTACGGGGATTAAGAACTAGGCTATCTCTTCTTTCTATTAGGATCACGTGTTACTAATCAGTAGACTTATAAGATTGTTGGATTTAAGTCTCAGTTCAGTTTATACTACTTCCGTATGTTAATTGTTGATCTCGGAACCTTGATATTGTACTTCTGAGTGGTTATGCCACCATTTTGTAGTATGTCTCAAATCTTTTCTGAGCATTTACAGCCGTTATGTTGTCCGAGTCATCCCAGGTTTCTAAACAGTCTGATGCATTTGCAAATTCCTTCCTCCCGTTTCGATGTTCCTTTGGGCCAGATTAACCACACTAATCGGTGAGTTGAGGTACTCTGTTGCCTTGACATATTTGTTGGAGATATTATTATGACCCTAGGTGTCTTAGGGGATCATCTAGTAATTTAGCCATGATTTGTGTCCCAGTGTGATGATTCTGGCCTTTATCCTCGAAAGCATCCCGTGATGCCACTTAGTAGTAGGTATTCTACTCCTGGGTTTTGAACCCGAGACTCACCCTACTTACCTCATGTTGATAGTGTTTGCTAGTTCCTTTAGGATATTAGTAACCTTTGCGATAGTTCTCGAGGTTCGTGGTACATCCTTCTTCCAATTACCATGAACCATTCTTGGCAGAAGTTCTTCTGAACCAAAAGATGACAACAAGAGTGCTCTCGATGAGTTCTCCATTATATATTGTGACTCTGCCAGTTCTACTTTTCTGCATGGGTTATTTGGAAGAAACTTGTTGAACTTGGTTCGACATACTAATCTATGCATCCACAACTCAGAATGTTATATGTTCCTTTGAGTTGTCCCTCTTTAGCTGTCTACTGACCTTCGTCTATCAATTGATAGTCAAGAGTATGCGTGCAATCGTTCATCGATACCTATTACTCTTGTGGTCCATCAAGCCATTCTATTCCAGAATGACTAGGAGAAATGAACTCCAGTACCTCATCCATATCTAGGATTGGGTCAAGGTAGTCATGCTCCGCAGATCAAAATGCCAGTCCAGCTTTTGATTTTGTTCTACCCTGAAGTATTACCACCTTTATATCGGGATTGTTATAGGAATTTCACACCATCCTATGAACTCTTGGTACAGTGATACTTCTTGCCATCATTGTTCATCCCTCGGTTCCTGTGTTATTGTAACCAGAATGCCGACAAGTGAATCGTGGCGTGTGAAATCAATACTGCTAGCAACTCTGTTGCTTGGTAGTTAAATGGACGATAACCTCATTCTTAGCGTATTGATTATTGAATCGTCACCCTAAGACTGATCGTGCTATCTAGTTCTTATTTCGGTGCACCCTTCGATTGATGAGTTAGGATCTTGTCAAGTCCTCACTCATTTGATCATATCATCTTGCCCTCAAAAGCGAGATTGTTCTCGAGCTTAGTAACATACCGGTGGTTCATGATTTTCTGAATATCTTCTCGGAAGTATTACCAGGTTGTCCCCTGACTGCTATGTTGAGCTCGTGATCAAGTCGGTTTCTTGTGAACCACCCTTTCTCCAAGAATCTGTGTTGGATATCCCGGAGCTAGTTGGTTAAGCTAGACAACAACTTGGAGAGTTGGAAGATAAAAGCTTGCCTAACTTAGTTCATTTTTCCAAAGGGATATTCTTGTGTAGTGTGTGTTGAAGAAAGATGATATCTTCATCGATTGGTCCCTGTGATCAGTTGCTGGACCTATTGTCTTATCAATCCTTTGATTTGAGTGTGGGCTATCGTCAAATCAAATCAGTACCAACGATGCTCGTAATGTTGTCTTACTCGTGGTTGATCCCTCGAGCATACACCATTACATCTTTGGTCTGACCAATGCTATCACCGTGTTCACATGATGGTGGAAGCCCAGTGATATGGAAATTACGATGAGTTGCTGTTGAGCCCATCAGTAGCATTTTGTCTCCCCCCATGAATCATGTTGAACATCAACCTAGTGTTGGAAACTTTTGAAAGCATTTTCTTCATCCTAGTTCATGAAGCATATGTTCGGATGTAAGAAGTGACTTCCTCCAGTTCATGTGCATTTGATGCAAGTTGCCGCCGTGGATTCGAGAAAGTCAATGTTGTTTCCTTTGGAATCATCCCAAATCAGTCATGCATACGTGCGAAGTATTCTGTGGTTCGGAGACTTGCAACCTCCATTCTATATGTGTCCCTAGCACACCAAGCCACTGATTGATTTGTTCAAGGAGAAGGAGTTCCTTCATAAGAGCTAATCCGGACTTATGTAAGGACTTCGATACCCTCGTTGATGGTTCCCCCTCCTGTACTCGGTAGTGTTTTATTGTAAGACTACCACGTGGTCATGCTTGTCTAGGACATCGTGTTCACACATGTGTAGCAGAACCAGCTCATGTTTTGGAGCTTGCTATCATAGTTCATTTCCCGAGAATCTCGCAACGTTATCTCGTCGAATTGTGTTGCAAACTTTCATTTATCTTCCTAGGCTTGATGAGTCTGGAATATCCTGACACCAACCAGATCTGAATCTCAGGCAGATATGATGGTTGGAACATTTTCCAAGAACTATAATATTGGTCCCTCGATAACCGGTAAGGTGGATGTCGTGGCCAACACAACCAGCCGGAAGACCCATTATTATAGTATCTTGATTGAGGAAGTTGGCCACCTTCCCATAAGGACTTCGTAGGATTTACTCCCTAGTTGTGCCTTATGATTTTTGTGTTCCGAAGTCCGACCTTTTACTTGATGTTCTAGATATCAAACCATGGGATGGGATACACTAGCACATCAAGGAGAACATTAGAGGCGGAGTGCTAAATGTCTCTCGGTCGATCATCCAGATTTCGTCCCCTTGGCCTTGTTAAGGTGAAATCTGAGAAGGTGTTATCTTCCTTTGCATCTGCATCCTCCATCACCATTCATCATGGTAGTGAGTTGTGTTACCGGACCCTTGACACGGATGTTGGTAAAACCTTGATGATTGTGGAAATGCTCAAGTTCTTGAGAGCACGCACAAGCGCTAGGTGTTATCATCAGCACTAACTGGGTTTGCTCTTAGTTTCCTCGGTTATGCTATAACTTTTCAAACCGTGAATTCACTCTCTATTGTTGGGTTCTTCCCCCAGTTATCAGAATCATTCCCAGCATTTGCATTCTGTTCCCAGCTTGCACGCCAATGTGCCATTCTACCATGGGTCTCTTCCATTTCCGGTGGTAAGCAAATTCATCCATTACGTTGTCTTCAACAAGGTAATCCACATCATCCAAGTCCGGGTATGCCATTCTACCGACCCCCTCCAAACGATCGCTCGAGAATTGCCTTAGGCTGGTTTAAAGAGTTTCAATGATCTCTGAATCAAAGGTAATTCTTTTTGCCACTTAAGGGGATATATCTTCGAGTCACCTTCCCTAAGGTGCATCATTATGGTGTCATGTCAACTTAACTCCTCGCTACGTTGACAACCGTTCACCACCCTCTTAGGTGAGGAATTGTTGTCTACCTAGTGAACCCTCGTCATCTGTTCCACTCCACTCTGCTAGAGGTGTGCTTCGTCTCTCAGCTCGAGAGATGTTGCTATGTCTCATTCCGAGAGTTAATCCTGAGTTGTTCGACCTTCGAGAAGAACAATTCTTTTAGGGTCTTTCCTTTCCCCTCGTTGTCATGATAGTTGGAGTTCTCAAGGCGAGACTTCGAGACAATGATGGTGAACGAATCAACGTTCAATTGAAGTGCAACCTGGATCCTGAAGATCGTGCTAGTTTGCGTTTCCCCTTCACCTTACCCTACGCTTGAATCTCGCGAGATTTTTGTTTAGTGGTGGTGAGTTGTCACAGCCCTAGAATTTGTTTGTCATTAGTTGCATTAAGGCATTCATGCATCATGTTTAAAGTTCATGAAACTTGAACTGGGGATGACAAACTCTAGCACTAAATAAAATGCAATTAGGATCAAAATATAAATATTTTCAATAAACCCAGAATGCCCTTTAGGAAAGTTCATTATTTTTGTTAAAGGTGAAAACCCTGCCAACAATGATGCACATATTTCTAGGCCATTCTGGATTTTTGAATTAAATCCTATTGTATTTGACTTTGGGCATTTAAATACTATAAATAATTTAAATGTTCAAATAAATGTTGAAAATTGTTAAGGGTCACTGAAATATTTCAGAAAGCACCCATAATTGTTTCCAGGATTTTATAAAATGATTTGATATTTTTAAATCAAATCAAAACAAACTACAGAAAATAGAAAAACAGAATTAAGTAGAAATAAAAGCAGAGAGGAGAGAAAACTTACCTGGCGCTCGCCTCTCAGCCCACCTGGCCCAGCTCCTCCAGCGGCCCAGCCCACTGCCGCTTCTCCCCCTGTCGTCTTCCTCCCCCTCGCCCCGAAGCTGCTCGGTGGCGCGCGCGGCCACGCGCCCCGGCCACCTCCTCCCTCCCAGCCTGCCTGGCTCCTCCTCGACGCCCCGGTGACGCCATGCGCCTCCCCGACCCCCCTCTCACTTCTCCCTCGCTCTCTGGACCTCCCTCCCCCTCGCTCCTCTGCTCCCCCCCCATGACCGAGAGCCTCCGCCGACGTCGCTCGCAACCACCGTGGCCACCGGCCACCCGTCGCCCTGTCGATAAGCCCAGAAGAACCACCGTCGTCTCCTGCATCGTCTACGCCATCTCGTTCGACTGCGAGAGCCCTGCATCGCCGCCCACGCCGTCTCCCCCATCTCTGGCCGCCCGAGATCGCCGGCGCCCGCTCGCCACCTCCGATGTCTCCCCCGAGCCGCTGGGCCTCCAATCGACCCCCTGTAAGCCCCGCCATCGTTCACCCCTACCCCCGTTCCCTTTTGCTCGCTCTGGCCGCCGATTCCATCAAGGCCGAAAACCACCGCCGCGCGAGCTCGACTCCGGCGAAACCCCGGTGACCATTTGGTCACGGGCGTGCACCCGTTGTGCTTGCCGCGACCCGTAGAGCCCCTTCAGCGCCTCAGCTCCCTCGCTTGTGAGCAGCAGCGCCGAACCCGACCGCACCCGAACTCCGGCCGCCGCCGATTTGGTCGCCGCCGTCGATTCTGACCACCGCAGCTGCTGCCGCCACCACCACTGGATGCGCGAGTCTTCCAGCTCGCTGTAGCCACAAACCCCGAGCAAAGTGGTGCCCTGTAGCGCCGTCCCGAGCAACTCCGGCGAGGTCTCGCCGTCGCCGTGGTCGCCGGTGTCACTAGCTGACGTGGCTCCGTCATTAGGAGCGAATACAACTAACTAAACCACCTACAGCCACTGACAGTAGGCCCCACCCCTGGTCAAACCCCAGTCAGCGCTGGGTTTGACCGGGATTAGCTCCTGTGACACTGACGTGTGGACCCCGCACGTCAGGTTTGACCTGGACCTGGCCGTTGACTCGCTGACGTCATGCTGGCGTCAGGCTGACGCAGTTAAATCATTTACTGGATTTATTATTATTCAGGAAATTCCAGAAAATGCCTAAAACTTCAATAAATCATAGAAAATTAACCGTAACTCCAAATTAAATAATTTATATATGAAAAATTATCAGAAAAATTCAAGGAATCCATCTGTACCATTTTCATGCATGTTTGAACAATGTTTGTCCTCTGTTTTGGACAAAACAATTAAAGGGCATTTAAATAATCATATATGGAGTTGGAATTTGAATCTTGGATTCAAACCAACTTCATTTAATTTGTTGCTAGTTGCATTAGCTCTAAACACATTCATATTGCCATGTCATAGCATGCATCATATTGTGCATTGCATTGATCGTGTTTCTTCTGTGTTTGCCGGTGTTGTTCCCCCTCGGTAGACGATGTTCCGACGTTGTGATCGTTGACACTGATGAAGACTCAATGTTATCTTCAGAAGTGCCAGGCAAGCAAAACCCCCTTGTTCATTCCGATAAAATCCCACTTTCTCGCTCCTGCTCTCTTTTACTGCATTAGGACAACAACGATTCATCTGTTACTTGCTGCGGTAGCTGAACCCCTTTATCCTCTACATGACCTGTCATTCCACAGTAAATAGATGAAACCCACTAGCATGAGTAGGAGTTGTTTGAGCCCTGTTGTGCCTACTCATTCATGCTTGTTTGTCATGCCTGCTACTGCTTAGAGTTGAGTCGGGTCTGATTCATCGGGGATGAATCAGAGGTGTGTGATTATGTCCTACTGTGCGTGAGCTAAGTGTGTGAACACGATTTGGTAAAGGTAGCGGTGAGAGGCCATGTAGGAGTACATGGTGGGTTGTCTCATTGCAGCCGTCCTCAGGAACTGAGTTCTGTGTTTGTGATCCATGATTCAGCTACTACCACGCATTGGGCCCGAAACCAATGGACCCTCTCGGCTTCTTAATCACCCTTGTCCTCTGTCCAGGAGTTGCAAGTAGTTTCTGGTGTTTGTAGTATGCTGGAGGCCGTGCGCAGCGCTGACCGTAGGGGTGGGCTATGATGCGGTAGGCACGTGGCACGGTGTACCGGGCGCCCGTTTGGTGTCTCGGGAACCCTGTTCACATCGTTTGGGGCTGTGAGCGAAACTCCGGCCGGATCTCCTCATGGATGGAACCCGAATAGGCGATAAACCTGGACTAGAGACTTGAGTGTTTAGGTAGGCCGTGGCCGACACCCACGTTGGGCTTCCGCTTGAAGGTTGCCGAGTACATGTCGTGTAAACGGCGGTAAGTGGTGAGAGCGTGTGTGAAGAAGTACACCCCTGCAGGGTTAACATCATCTATTCGAATAGCCGTGTCCGCAGAAAAGGACTTCTGGGCTGCTTATATCAGTTCATAGACAAGTGAAAGTGGATACTCTAAAATACGCAAGATAAGCGTGAGTGCTATGGATGGCGTTCTCGTAGGGAGACGGGAGCGGATCCATAGTGGTGTATTGATATGGTGAATATGTGGACTCGTGTGCGCCACCTCAAAAGAGTTACTTGCAGTCGTAGTTTAGGTTAGCCACCGAGTCAAAGCTGGCTTGCTGCAGTTAAACCCCACCATCCCCTTTGCTGATAATGATGCATATGTAGTTAGTTCTGATGTAAGTCTTGCTGGGTACATTTGTACTCACGTTTGCCTATTTTATGTTTTTGCAGAGAGACTTCGGTCTCGCTAGTAGTTCCACGTGGACTTCGACGTTTAGCTTGTTACCTCAGCTACGATCTTGTGCCCTCGGCAGGATCTGATAGATAGTCAGGCATCTCAGCCTTTTTCATTTATAGATGTCTGTACTCAGACATGATAGCTTCCGCTTGTGCTTTGATTTGTATGCTCTGAATGTTGGGTCGTGAGACCCCTGTTTGTAATATCTCGCTCCTCGGAGCCTAATGAATAAATTACTTGAGTCGTAGAGTCATGTTGTGATGCCATGTTGTATTTGCACATATCGAGCATATTGTGTGTATGTTATTGAAATGCTTGGTATGTGTGGGATCTGACCATCTAGTTGTTTATCTTTAGTAGCCTCTCTTACCGGGAAATGTCTCCTAGTGTTTCCACCGAGCCATGGTAGCTTGCTACTGCTCCGGAACACTTAGGCTGGCCGGCATGTGTCCTTCTTCGTTCCTGTGTCTGTCCCTTCGGGGAAATGTCACGCGATGAATACCGGAGTCCTGTTAGCCCGCTACAGCCCGGTTCACCGGAGTCCTGCTAGCCTAGTGCTACAGCCTGGATTCACTCGCTGATGACCGACACGTTCGATGTTGGGTCATGGATGCCTGTCCCTGTAAGTCTGTGCCACTTTGGGTTTACGACTAGCCATGTCAGCCCGGGCCCTTTGTCATATGGATGCTAGCGACACTATCATATACGTGAGCCAAAAGGCGCAAACGGTCCTGGGCCAGGTAAGGTGGCACCCGTGGGAATACCGTGCGTGAGGCCGCAAAGTGATATGATGTGTTACATGCTAGATCGGTGTGACTTAGGATCGGGGTCCTGACACATTGAGAATGGTTGACAGCATCCTCAATCCCAATTAAAAGTACTCATTTAAAACCCAACAATATTAATTAGAAGTAACATGTTGAGATTCAACAGGATAATCCAAGTACTAGATACTCAAGACGTCCATAACCGGGGACACGGCTAATCATGATTAGTTTGTACACTCTGCAGAGGTTTGCGCACTTTTCCCCACAAGACTCGATCGCCTCCGCTTGGTTTCTCGCACTACATGGTGTTTAAGAAACGGATGACCGAGACATAGTCTATCAGAAGTGCTAGCACCTTACGATGGGTGGACCGGTACACCTACATCCCCTACATCTGCTAGTCCACCACTATAAGAGTTCGCACGACTTAGTCAACTATGCCAGAGCCCATAATGGCTTGTGGCTGCACACGTAAGTTACTAGTATGAATTATCTTATGATCCCTTTGAGCCTGGGTGGCGGTCCGAAGAAATACAGGCAAGTCCTGCTAGAAAACAGGTGCCTCAATCCACCCAGATGTGTATTTAAGTTGCCACCTTAGATAAACCAGTAATAACAATCTCACATCTGTCATGGATATTCACTCACCCAATCCACGTCTACTAGCATAGCATGGCATAATAAGCAAACGTAGAAGTAACTCCCAAAGGTTTCATAAGTAATACAGGTAATAGGTACTACCTCATCTACTTCCCATCCCACAATTTAATTAGATCCTAATCATGCAATGTTTGAGGATTGATCTAATGCATAAAAACTGGGTAGTAGAAAAGATATGATCAAGTGTTACTTGCCTTGTTGATGATCCGCGAAACCTAGAGACTTGAAGTAACAAGCGGCGCACTTCGGGTGATCTATCGCAGACAAACAACAAGCATACAATAAGTACTCATCTAATGCACAGGTAAATCTCGAATAAAAGATCTAACCAGAAAGTTTAACTTAAGAACCCTGGTTGCAAAAAGAATCGAATCAAATAAAGCAACGAAAGTCAAACGATGAAAGAAAACAACTCGGTTCTAGCAAGTTGAAACTAAGTCAAATTTTACAGTAGCAAAACTTTGTTTAAGTTGATTAGTCGGAACGGCGGTTTTGAGATGAAACTCCAGGCGTTTGAATCACCTGATTCCGATAAACGAGCGAGAAGATAGACTAGAAAGAAAATTGGATCTGAAATCGCTATCAGAAAAATAGCGGAATAAATCCGATGAGAAAGAAAACGACGAACGGTTGAACGAACGGACGTTCATTAACCGAAGCAAACAGGTGATCACGTTCGTTAGGACGAACGGTCCGGCGAATGCTTGCTAAACAAAACTAGAAAGAAAAACCGGCGAGAAAAACCGACCTAGGGTTTCGGAAAGAAAACCGAAACGAAAAACCGATCTAGAAAACCGGAATGGAAACCGGAACGATTTACGAAAAACCGAACCGAGGAAAAGAAAAGGTGACGCGGCGCGGGGCTAGTACCTCGAAGAGGCGAGGGGCTCCGGCGGCGGCGGCATTGGGTGGCGGCGGCGGCACTTGGCGGCGGCGGTGGCAAGCGGCGGTGGTGGCAAGCGGCGGCGGCACTGGTGAGGGGCGGCGGCGCTGGGTGGCGGCAGCGGCGGTGTAGGGCGGCGGCGCTGGTGAGGGGAGGCGGCGATGGGTGGCGGCGGCGGCGGTGTAGGGCGGCGGCGCTGCTGCTGCGGAGCAGAGGAGAGGAGAGGTGTTGGTTTGATCTGTTAGAGGGGGGTGCTTGGGTATTTATATTGGGGAGGGGAGGGTTTTTGCTTGGAGTAGGGGACAAGAATTAGAGTAGGATTAGGAATCCTAGGAACAAAAAACGGAATAACGAAACGGGTCCAAATCCTACTAGGATTTGTAAAATAAAAGGAAACCGGGGCGCTGGCTCCCTGGCTCCCTGGCACGGCGGCGCTAGTGATGGCCTTGGCCTCCTGGCCAGCCGGCTGGCTTGGCGGCTTGGGCCTTTGGCCCAAGGCGCTGCAGCTCTCTTTTTTTTTAAAAAATCGGTTTCGCGCGCAGAAAAATACAGAAAAAAAATCTAAACAAACTCTAAAATTAATAAAGTAAACTTTCCCCGACTCCTAAAAATGAGTCGAACAAAATGAACTTTTACTCGGGGCCTAAAATGCAATTTTTGAAAACACGCATTTTTCCCTAAGGCAATAAACTCCGAGAAAAATCCAAAATTTGATTTATTTATTAAATCTTCATTTTTCCTAAATTTTGGGAAAGTCATATTATTCCCTCTCTTATTTTTGATATTGGAAAAATATTTTAAGATTAAATAAATAAATCCAATGATCCTCTTTTCATAGTTTTGAGAGAACTCAAATACGAAAATTTCGAAATCTCCAACTCTCTCCGAGGGTCCTTGAGTTGCGTGAAATTTCTAGGATCAACAAAATGCAAGAAAATATGATATGCATGATGATCTAATATATAACATTCCAAATTGAAAATTTGGGATGTTACAAAAGGAGCGGACGAAGCTCACACGACCACACAATCGAATTCGCAGAAATTGAAAAGTAACTCCTAAAAATTACACAAATTGTAGAGTAAATGGAGCGATTAAACGAACGAAATCAAAGGATTCCTACTAACACACAACGTCCGAGCATGAAAAAGTCGCATCCGACGCGAAGACGAACGAACAGAGAAAGCTCGTCCGCCAAATCGCTTGATTTGCCTAAATTTTAGTCAATTTTCCTGTAAATTACAAATAATAAAGGTCAATTGGCATCCAAAAACAAATTAAATCATCCCACAACACCCGATTCCACACAGAATACACGGGCGGACCACCAAAAAATGAAGCAGTTCTCTGGTAAAGCATTGCAGTGCTCACCGACAGTAAGATGCAGTGCGCTTCCGTTGGGCGTGCAGTTCGGAACTGTTAGCAGAATAACAGTTCCGCTAATATTAGCGGAATAGACCGGCTATATACACACATAAACACTATTCTGTTCACGGGATTAGAATAATATTCTGATCACAACCTGAACTGCCTGAGTAACGCGCCTGAACTTCCCTCTGTACTGGGTTGAACTTCAGCTAAAAAGTGTCCAAATGGGGCTTGCGATATACCGTTGGAAAGCTATGGACACCAATATCATGATCCAAGTTAAATTTTTGGCAAAATGTAAGCGGTTTAAGAGCAGTTTTGAAAACCGTTTTTTCTTCATACAAAAAAGGTGAATCGTATTTTCGATCGCATTTCTAAACCGTTTATCGGAATGAGGTAAATAATATAGCATTGGAAATCTGCTGCAAAACCGCTCCTTCGACATGATTAAAGTTTTCTCTAATTCCCTATAGATAAAGAGTAATTTTGAAAATCGTAAAATTTCGCAAACCGAACAGCCGAGTTTGTATTTTCAATGTAATTTCTAAACGGCTAATCCATTTGAGGCAAATGATATGGCATTGGAAACATTGTGAAAATGCGCTACTTTTTCATGTTAAAAGTATTTTCTAATTTGGAATGGTTTAAAAGCAATTCAGAAAACGGTACAAGTTCCACCGAGTTCGTATTTTCGAGATAATTTTTTAACCGTACGGCCGAATGCAACAAATAATACGGCGTTGGAAAGCTTGAGCAAATGCAAAACTTTTTCGTATATATTGTTTCTCCTAATTCCTTACAGTTTTAAGTCAAATTAGAAAAATGGCTAAAAACGTATTTTTGGCATAATTTCTACATACTTTATCGAAATAGGGCAAATAATATACCGCTGAAAAGCTACAAAAAATGTGAAACTTTTTCATGTTGATGGTTTTCTCTGATTCCTAGCCGTTTTCAAGTAATTGTGAAAATGACGAGATCATTTGTTCTGCCTTTATCGCGAAACTGATTCTTCGAAAATGCATCGCGTGAAGAACATGAACTTCTCGGCACGTGTACTTGAACTTCATTATGTTTTTCACGTGATTTTTTGCTCGTATATCTCTATCCACTGCTCTTAGCTCTCCATCCACTCACCGGAATTGAGCAAGTGATATACCGATGGAAAGCTGCTGTAAACACGCAATTTTCCCGTGTTGATCATTTTTTCATACTCGCAACGATTTTAAAAGTTTTTCATCTGAAATTCATTTAGCGTAGTAGTTGAATGAGGCAATTAATATGGCTTTGGAAAGCTGCTGCAAAACCGCTCCTTCCACATATTGAAAGTTTTCTCTAATTCCCTACGGTTAAAAAGTAATTTAGAAAATCGTAAAATTTCACAAACCGAACAGCCGAGTTCGTATTTTTGATGTTATTTCTAAACGGCTAAACCAATTGAGGCACATGATATGGCGTTGGAAAGCTTACGAAAATGCGCTACTTTTTCATGTAGAAACTTTTTTCTAATTTTGAACGGTTTAAAAGTGATTTAGAAAACGGTACAAGTTTCACCGAGTTCGTATTTTCTATCTATTTTTTAACCCTATGTCCGAATGCAACAAATGATATGGCGTTGGAAAGCTTGAGGAAATGCAAAACTTTTTGGTATATATTATTTCTCCCAATTCCTTACTGTTTTATGTCAGTTTTCAAAATGGCTAAAAACGTATTTTCGCTTTAATTTCCACAAACTTAATCGGAATGGGGCAAATAATATACCGTTGAAAAGCTAAGGAAATGTGAAACTTTTTCATGTTAATGGTTTTCTGTGATTCCCTGCCGTTTTCAAGTAATTTGGAAAATGGTGAGATCATTCATTCTGCCTTTATCGCGAAACAGATTCGTGAAAAATGCATCGCCTGAAGTACCTGAACTTCTCGGTATGAAACCTTGAACTTCACTCTGTTTTTCACGTGCTTTTTTTGCTCGTGGCTCTCCATCCACTGCTCGTAGCTCTCCATCCACTCACCGGAATTGAGCAAGTGATATATCGGTGGAAAGCTGATGTAAACACGCAACTTTCCCGTGTTGATCTTTTTTCATACTCGCGATGATTTTAAAAGTTTCCCTTTTGAAATTCATTCACTGTAGTACTTGAACTTCCTGTTGTTTCCACGTTGAACTTCTGTGACGTATTTTCTTTTATAATTTTCTCATCCATTCGCCAGTGCTAGACAAATGATATTTCTTTTGTACAAACCTCTCTCACAATAAATTTTTTGACTTTCTTCGACGAAGGACTTGAACTTATAACAACAAAACTTTTAGCCTTTGTTTTTTTGTTCTTTTTTTAATACGAAATGCACACCGTGTAGTACGTGAACTTCTAGCAGTTATCAATCTGAACTTCTCTCGGTTACGTGAAAATATCTAAGTTTTTTATAAATATTAATCTGAATTTCTTAATCCCTTTTTTATGAATTTTGAAGCGCTCTATTTTTAAAAGTTGAACTTCTTGTTATTTTATTTTTTAACTTCTTGTCTCCACTCTTTAATAACGAGGAAAATCTGAGTTCTCTATAATCATCGAACTTCTCCATCTTTTTAATATGGACTTCCTGGTTTTTTTCTTAATCTTTTTTATGAAATTTTGAAGCGCTCTATTTTTAAAAGTTGAACTTCTTGTTATTTAATTTTTAAACTTCTAATTTCCATTCTTTTAATAATGAGGAAAATCTAAGTTTTCTATAATCATTGAACTTCTCCATTTTTTTTTAAATTGGACTTCCTCGTTTTATTTCTTGTAGTAACGGAAAAAATCCTACTTTTTGATAGACATCGAGCCGCTCCGTTTCAAACTTTTAACTTCTAGGTTTATTTTAACAGAGAAAATATTTTTTATAACATTGTTTGAGATGCTTTTTTTTTAATTACCTTCTTTGGGTTTGTAACAAGCATTGAACCTTGTGTGTAAATGAATATTTGACCGCTTCATTATTTTAATTTGCACTTCTAGGTTCTTCCTAGAAAGAAAGATAATCCTTTTTTATAAACTATTTCTGAACTACTCTATTTACTTAATTTGACCTTCTTGGGGTATTTAAAAATGAAAATAACATGTTTTTTTGGTCCAAATATTGAACGGCTCTTTTATTTGATTGACGGGAAAATATATTAGATTTCTTTTTCATACAAATGCACATCGCGTAGTACATGCATTTCAGACAATTATCAATCTAAACTTTATCTCAGTTACGTGAAAATATATGAGTTTCTTCTGTATGTAGTACACTTGAACTTCGGAATGTCTAAAACATGAACTTCTCTATGTAGTTATTTTCTGAAAGTTTCTGAAAATGAAATCATCATGAGTCTTCTCATACAACGACATGATGTTATATTAGCGTGAACTTCTCACATAAATTAAACGGACACAAAAGATAACAAAACCATCGCTGTTTGTACACAAGAAAAACATATTTTGACATGTTTTGGCCATATGATAAGATGTTTGGCCATATGGTAAGATGTTTGACATTAGAGTTGGACTGCGGTAGGCGGGTTTGTTGAACGGCCGCACATGGCCAGAACAGAGAAACCACGGGTTGAGGCAACACACTGGCGGCGATGGCGGTTGGGCCGCTGACGAGAGGAAGCTCATGCGGTGGCTGCGACGAGCTTGTGGAGAGAGGTGTGCATGAGCGTGGGCTCCATTTTCAGCTGTGCTTCCCTTGTTGTCGCTGCTCACCTAGAGCTTCACTCAGTCAAAGAGCGGAGACCTGAAGTTCAGACCCCATAAGCCAATACAGAAACATTTTTTTGTAGTTAATTTTTTGGGCAAATTCAAAGAACTTCAAATCCTAAAGAAGAGACAGAGATTATTGAAGACAGAGAGAGATCAGGGAGAGGGAGGGAGAGGAAATACCTGCAACATCGGTGTTCGTCGTCGTGGTCAGAGTTCAGTGGGTCACCGGTGCGTGGTGGAGGCAGGTAGCGTCGGGATTGGTCCCGGCGGCGGATCCACGGCCGGCAGCGCGGTTTGGCTAGACCCGTGGACGGGCAGCGGATCCGGACGAGAAACAAGGGGGAGGAGGAAGCCTTGCC
>NC_041389.1:140866040-140943372 GCF_002162155.2 Triticum dicoccoides
GGTGCTCGGGGGAAGCCGACCGGCCGGGATCCCATGGTGGCGGAGCAGGGTAGGGCGGCGGCGGCCGCGCGTGGGGTAGGCAAGGTAGGAGGCGGCGATGGCGGCCCGCGGTGCGCGAGGTAGGAGGCGATGCGGGGTGGGGCTGTGGCGGCGGCCCGCGGGGTGGGCGAGGTAGGAGGCGGCGCGGGGTGGGGCGGCTGGATCGGGGGAGGTTGAGGGGAACGTGGGGAGGGAGGGAGGTTGCGGGAGGGAGGACAGGATTTTCAAATTTTTTTTCTCGGGAGTTCGGGAGGACCTCCGTCGCCCTATATAGGTGTGATGTGATCCAAATAGTTATTTTGATCCCAGGATTAGAATAGTATCACTATATATATATACATATGAAAAAACATTAAAAAATATATAAGTTGTGCCGTGCTGGCCCGCATGCCCAGCCTCTAGGCCCAGGCACGGCCCTACGCAGCACGTCCCGTGCCATGCCTGGCCCATCATGGCAGGCCGTGCGGGCGTGCTCGTGGCCGGCCCGTTTGGCCCGCCGTGATCAGGAGAGTAGAACTATTTTTTCGCAACACGGCACTCAAGCACCAGCAGAATAAAATACGATTGTTCCACGGATCCAAGGCTTTGATTACGGGTAATCTTGGCAGACAGGCATGCAGATGCAGGCCACCATTTATTCCTCTCGATAAACAACAGTCCGCAGGACACGCGGCGGGGAGGGACAGAAGAATCGCCAGCCAGTTCATCTCCCCAAGGACACGGCATTTATTCCTTTCAACTAACCCCATTTGCTAATTTTAAAGCACCAATTCCAAAAACCTTTCACTTCAATGATCAGCTACTACTACCTCGAGTCATTTCACAGTAGCTGAGCCTGAGAGAATGGCTCAATTCCGCAGCTCAACCTCGAGTCATTTCCCAGTAGCTCAGAGAAGAGAATGGTTCGATTGCGCAGCTCATGACCACTGCAAAAATTACTGAATCTTCTCCCTTCTCCCCGTAATTGGCGAAATGAAATGATGCACTAGTAGTAGTACTCCACTAACTGAGTTAATTATCACCATCGTTTGATTTATGGTAATACTGTAGTAGTACTACGCAAATGGAATTGGCTTCAAGATGGCAGGAGGGACAAGTGAGGCAGTGAGCAACATGGCCTCCACTAACTCTTGTCTGTTGCCTCAACCAACCAACCTACCTTCCTCCCCGGCCCAAAAATAAACAGCAACGATGTGCAAGGAGAAAGAGCAAAATAGATGTTCCTCCTCCATGCCAAGATCTACAGATTGGTGATAGCACTTCATCTAGACACGAAAATTGCGGATGGTTCTACTCTCTAGATCCACCTGAACGCCACAATGAAAGCTCGTAGTAGAATTTAATTTTCTCCCGTCACCAGTCATTTAACAATAGCAAAGCATTCTCTTGATACAGATAAGAAAGCAGCTCGAGTTCATCATCTTACTCCAAGAACATGAAGGGAAGAGGGACATGCAAACTTCAAAGAATAACAAATATCTCTTCATATTAAGGCACAAATATCTCTTATACTTTACAACAAGGACGGCAACAAATGTCCCAATAGGCCAACACAGCAGCGGCAACAACCAAAGAAATTTAACTAATAAATAGTAGCAGTAGTAGTATACTAGTGGTACCGCTTAAAGAACAGCACGAGAAGCAGCTTATTTTTGAACCGAGAGGACGTGATCCCTGGGCGCGGATCCGTGGCTTAGCCGCGGCAGCGGGTGATGCGGGAGCAGCCGCGGTGGTAGGGGTTGGCCTGGGCGCCGGGGCGGCAGTTGTAGTAGCTGGCGCCGCGGCGGTTGCAGGGGACGGTGCCCCTGCGCAGCGCGCCGTAGCTGATGTAGCCGCGCCCCTGCAGCACGCGGCGGTGCGCCTCGGCCGACGCCGACCCGAGCTCCCCCTCCGCGTCCTCCCCGCCGCACTCGGCCACGGTGCCCCTGCACTCCCCGCGGCCAGCGCCGCCGGAGAGGAGGCCGAGCTGCAGGTGGTCCCCGCCGGCGATGGACGAGGCGGAGGCGGACAGCGCGACGGCGAGCACCAGGAGGAGCAGCACGAGGCTCCTAACGCTGGCCATGGCGCGGTGCGGAGCGGGCGGCGGCGAGGGAATGAATGCGCGTGGGGGAGGGGAGCGCACAGCGAAGCCTTAGCTGGCGCGGTGTGACGAGAGGAGAGGAGAGGATGAGGTGGGCGAGAGGGATAAAGTGAGGCTGGGAAGCGGCGGGGGTGGGACTGGTGAAATAGAAAGCGGTCCCAACCCCCGAGCCAAATACGTAATAAAGACGCGGAGCGGAGCGGAGGAGAAGGGTAGCGCGGCGCGATGCGGCCGCGTTGCGACTGGATTCGGCGCGGTGCGGTGCGCAACAACTGGACACAGCTCATGTGACGAGGAGGAGGAAGCGTGTAGCCAGAGACAATGGCCATGTGCAGCCAGGCAATGGACGATGAGATGAACCGCGTGGTCGTAACAGCGGCATAATATGTCATCGGCGCACAACTATAATGGGACGAGAGTTGTGGGAACATGGAGGATCGTGGGGCGGTGGCAGCTTTTCAGGTGGCCTTCCTCTGGAGTTTGGCCACTGTCCGTTGGCTTGCTAAATTTGTACTAGTTACCACGAGATGATGGTGCCCTTTTATGATATTACTCCATTATTGAGCGAATTTTAAGGGTAGACAGTGTATTGGAAAGGAGATGGATGTTTGTGTTATGGTAAAATCTCGTTTAAAATTGTACTGATAATAGCCATCGCTGCAAAATCTGGTCCTGTTCGGTGGATTTACAAAGTTGTACTATACGTGCAACTCTCGCGTCCCTTCCCTTGCATAGCACGTAGTAGTTATCCAGACATCCAAGCCCTTTGTCACTGACCCTCTTTCCCTTACAAGGGCAGCAACTCTTTGCAATGCTAGTACGTGGTTTTGGCATACTAACAATTCAACATACGTGCTTACATTTTCGTCTTATGTTGATCTATAGTTTTCGCTCAACGTGCTAACCTCGACAGCACTCATGCATTTCAGATTGAATATGAGGCCGGTCATCCTTTGGCCATTCTTTCTTAATTTCTCATAGTATGTTCTTTCTCCTACAAATTTCTTGTGTTTTTTTTTAGTTTTGGTTGCACATGGTCAACTTGTCGATAGATAATCATCTTAGTACTTTTCAGAAGTCATATACAAATTAAATACTAGATGAATTTTTCTTCTTTTTAGAAAATAATGGCACTTTCAGGACCTCCTTGGTACAAAGATAATTCATGAGATTTTTGTAGGATTCTGTCTTTTAGGAATTTTTCCTGTGTTTTTTTCTTATTTTCTCGAAAAGAAGGTTGAAACCGCCAGCCTCTGCAGCCAATGATGCATACAACCAATTTTACTAAATTTTGTATTCAACAGTGTTCGGCAAAACAAATACATGGATAAATCCAAAGCCACCTTCTTGACGATCTCTGTCCCTACACCTATAAGTTTGATAATGTACCCTAATCTTGCGCCAAGGCATATCATCTAATTCGGTGGCCTCCATCAAGCCACCCCATAGCGAGCCGATAGTACCAACCGGTTTAGCAGACTCTCGATATGCACCGCATGCGCACGATCTAGAATCCGTCGCCGTCATCTTAGGTTGTTCCACTTCAGGAGAGACCAACGACCTTGCTAGACCCAATTGTCGCCGATACCACCATGACGTGAGACAACGCATCATTCTGTGCGCGTCCATCAACACATGTCCACTGTCGAGACTGCTGGGGTTGAGCCCTTGCCCTAGCTCACCTTCACTCCACCTCTCTCTCTCTCTCTCTCTCCTCTCTCTGGCCACAAACCGAAGTAGAAAGGAGGAAGGAGAAGAAGAAGTGAACACGATGGTGTTTCCCGGCGCACGAACGCCCGCCGCGGCAACGATGTTTTTCTTGAGCACAAACTCACCCCACAACCATTACAATGATCCCCACAGGGGTCTTATACCCCTGGGCCAGCAGTGGGCACGACCCACGCTCCCCACCCAGTCCCAACACCTGATCCAAAACGCTATGGACGCGCTCACGACGCGCACGTACCCGCGTGGGTCGCGCCGAGCCCGCAACAGATCAACCCGATCGCCCCGTCTATCTCACCAACAGCTTGGTCCTAGTTTGGTGCGTCGCGCACACACATGCGCCCGCATCCTTGCCCTACACACGCAGGCACACACGCACGCTCGCCACAGTGCTCGTTGTCGGTGTCAAAACAGGCGGATCTCGGGTAGGGGGTCCCGATCTGTGCGTCTAAGGCTGATGGTAACATGAGGCAAGGGACACGATGTTTTACCCAGGTTCGGGCCCTCTTGATGGAGGTAAAACCCTACTTCCTGCTTGATTGATATTGATGATATGAGTATTACAAGAGTTGATCTACCACGAGATCGTAGAGGCTAAACCCTAGAAGCTAGCCTATGATGATTATGATTCTGTCTCTAAGGACTAAACCCTCCGGTTTATATAGATACCGAAGGGGGCTAGGGTTTACATGGAGTCGGTTATAAAGAAGGAAATATAATATTCGGATCGCCAAGCTTGTCTTCCACGCAAAGGAGAGTCCCATCCGGACACGGGACGAAGTCTTGAGTCTTGTATCTTCACGGTCCAACAGTCCGGCCAAAGTATATAGTCCGGCTGTCCAGATACCCCCTAATCCAGGACTCCCTCAGTAGCCCCTGAACCAGGCTTCAATGACGATGAGTCCAGAGCGCAGTTTGTCTTCGACATTGCAAGGCGGGTTCCATCTCCGAATACTCCAAAGTAATTATCGAACACTCAAATCGTGTCCGGATTTGCAAGATGATCTTCACATACCACCGTAGGGAGAATGATATTTCACAAATGTAATCCGCTGACAACTTTAGACAGCGTGACATGACACCACGGTCGGGTCATCATTCGAACTGTCTTCCCACAACCAGCCACAGCACATATTGCGAGGCGGTTTCCTCTGCATGTCTTGCTGAAGCAGAGATCATGTCCCCTTATTACGGGATTCTCATCAATACGGGTATGGGTAGCCCAACTGCACCGCTAATTGTGGCGAGTAGGGAACGAGCGGGTTCCACCAGGCAAGTGGGGAGGCGCAAAAGCTTTTACCGCCTCTATAAAGAGATAAGGTCTCTTCCTTTTTACCCACGCCTTTTCCTTCCGCTAGTCCATTCCCCTCTGCTCGAGCCCTAGCGCCCAAGCACTCTTCTTCTCCACCGAAGAGAGGTCCTCCGAAGATGTCCGGATCTGGAGCAGGAGGCAAATGGATGGCCTCTACCGTCTGGGAGAGGGATATCAAAAAGCTCCGAGAGGCCGGGTACTTGGCCAAGAAAATCGGCCACCGTCTTCCACCAGCGGGACAGATCGTCCCCTCTCCGGAGCCCCACGAGAGGGTCGTGTTTCTTCCTCATTTCGTCCACGGGCTCGGGTTTCCCCTTCACCCATTTGTTCGCGGCATCATGTACTATTACGGGATTGATATTCATGATCTGTCCACCAATTCTTTCCTTAACATCTCGACGTTCATCGTCGTATGCGAGGATTTTCTCTGTATTTCGCCCACTTCAGCTTATGGCTGAAAATCTTCAACGTAAAGCCCAAGGTGGTGAACGGCGAGCACGCCGAATGCGCCGGCGCCATGGTGAGCAAGATGCCCAAGGTCGTATGGCCGACGGGCACCTTCAATGATTCCGTCAAGGAGTGGCAACAGCAGTGGTTCTATATCACCGAACCGCATGGTAAAAAGTGGGCTGCTGCTCCCGAATTCAGATCCGGAGCCCCACTGCGGCTCACGTCCTGGCCCGAGAAGGGCCTGAATTGGTCCTCATCCGACGACCTGTCAGTGCTCCAAATGCGCGTCCAGAGCATGGGCGATAAGGACGTCAAACTCGTCAACGTATTCCAGGTGATGTTAGTTCGCCTGGTTCTCCCTTGCCAGCGTTGAGCCTGTAATTTGTGGGAATACGACCCAGTCGAGCACCAGACCCTTCGGGAGCTCTATGGATCCTCCCACAAGGACATCTGGAAGGTGCTTTTCAAGTCCGGCAAACCGTGGCTGGGCTCCGCCGAGGACCGCGGGTATCAACTATCCCGCTCTGCAAGTCCGGTAAGTCATTGATGTTCTCTGTCCATCCGTTTTTTAGCCGGCCTATCCCGAGGGAGGCGCACTTATCATGCTTTCTACAATAATCCCAGGAATGGACGAAAAAGGTGGAGCGGATACACTGCCCGACCCCACTATCGGAGGAACCGGCCGGACCTCTTCTGACGAAGATGCTGGTCCCAGCGCCTTACGAGGCGCCGAAGAAAGAGGCCTCCAAGAAGGTCAAGAAGACCCGGAGTGGCCTTCGTCGTCGTGATGTTTCGGATGCAAAATCCGAGGACTCTAGCGACCATCCTTCCTCCGAAGATGAAGAGGAGGAGGAAGAAGACGAGTCCCCCGCAGGGGGAGGGAAGAAAAGGACGGCCTCCTCATCCCTAGAGGCCGAATCGCCAAAGAGGGGGAAAAGTTCCCTCCCCGAGGCATCCACCACAGCTGCCGATAGCAGCCCGGAGTGGGATCCCAGGGCCTAGCCCCTGGTAAAGTTGTGAGTATACAAAACCCGCACACACCTACATGCCCGGGGTCATTAGGATGTAGTAGTTTAACTGTCGCCATACTTTGTGCAGCCCGGCGAGGTCCCACGTCGGACAGTCCTCATTGGAGGATTTGCTGAGCTCAGATGCCCTGGAGAGCGAGACGCCTCCAGAGGCCCCTTCCCCGAAGCCTCGGCGCGACACCGAGGTGTCGTCTCAGCAGGATACGGACCAGGGAGGGCATATCTCTGGGGCCGGATACATGGGAGTAGAGGCTCCCATGCGTGTCGATAGCAGGGGCGATCTTAGGTTCGGACCGCAGCCGGACACGGTCCTGGAGACTTTTAAAGCTCCAGGATCGGGCGAGCAGCCACCTTTGACGGAGGGAGGCTTGCCCACTCCGCCAGCAACCTCTGTTCCAGCAGAGTTGCCGGGCGGCCTATCGACAGCGCTAAGGAGCGCGTCCATCGTCGATGAACATCATGCCCTAATGGGTGCGATAATTGAAAAGATTAAGTCGGCTGAGAGCAGACTGGGTGAATCCTGCCTTAGCCTTATGAGAGGCTTTGAGGTATGTTTTTTAGAAACCTTTGGGAGATTGTCATAGTATGAGTAGTAGCCCCTGATGCACTGTCCGGCGAAAAAGAGAAAAAGCCGGACAGGGGATCAATTTTTCCGCTTTGCAGGAGACTCGGTTATTGACGTGTATCCCTTTGTTTGAAAACATGCGTCTGCAGAGATGACCGCCGCTCATAATGCGGAGGTGTCCGGACTAAAGCATCGTCTGGAACGGGCCAAAGAGGAACTTGGCCGCGTGAAGAAGCAGTTGGAGGACAAGCAAGGTATGTCGAAACCTTGTGCTAAGTTGGGCAAGAATTAAAAGGTGTGCTTGATGAAAATATTCGTATTGTATGCTCTAGGAGCGAGTGCCGAAATTGAGGCACCGAAGAAGGCTGTGGCCGAAACCGACAGTAAGGCCGCCGCCGAACAGGCTCTTCGTGAGAAGCATGAGGCCAGGGTCATTGAAGCTGAGCGAGAGCTCCAGGAGGCCGTGAAGAAAAGCGAGGCCTTGGAGAAAAGTCTAGCAGGGAGAGAATCCAAACTCGCCCAAGCTGTCCAAGCCGCAGAGGATGCTCGGGAAGAAGCCCGAGGTGCTCTAAAGGACATTCAGGAGGCCCGGAAGGTTGCGGCTGGTAAGGCCTTTTGTACTCAAGGCCATTATTGCATAGTAATGGGAGGAACTCTAAGAGACAAGCTCAATTCTTGTTTCTCCAGGGGCGTTTGTGGATCTGCCACGCAGCATATCAGATGCTGCCCAATTCTACCGAACTGAGGAGAGGAAGTTTGCGGAGAAGCATTTTTGGTCGCAGTATTTGGCGTAAGAATTATCTGGTGCCCTTTATCGATCAGCTGAAGCAGCTGGTCGAACTGCACCAGGCAGTCGAACTAGCCATGAAGGACTTGGTTGTCCGGCTGTGGCCCGTGGAGCCAATTCCAAGCAGTTACTTCGGACTCGTGAAGCGGATTGTTGGTGCTTGCCCTCAACTCGATGTCATTAAGCAATCTGTTTGCATAGAGGGTGCGCGCATGGCGTTTGCCCGTGCGAAGGTGCATTGGGGGAAGCTTGATGCTGAGAAGCTGATGTCTGAGGGACCACCGGAGGGTAAGGAGCATCACAAGCCCGAGTTATACTATGAAGGTGTCCTAAAAGGAGCCCGCCTTGTGGCGGATCAGTGTACCAAAGACACTATATTTCCCAGAAGGCAGTTATGTCGTCCTTTGTAATGCGGGATAATGGCACTATTTATTATTTATTGCCTGTTTATGTGAACATTTGTTCTTCCTGTGCGGCTGTTTAGTGTATATAAATCCTGAGAGTTGGCCAGTCGTCGGCTTCTGCCCCCTCGAAAAAAGTACGGGGGTGTTCGGGACATATCTAAACACTCTTTATCCCATTGTTGGGTCCTTTTAAGGAGGTGTTCCTCACCACGAACCAGGCAATCAGACTATAGGGCTTTATGCCTTTATCACTCTCACTTAGCCATAGGAATTCGAGTATGGTGGGCGCAGCCCCTGGTGTTCGGAAGACCGTACTAGGGGCTCTATCGGTGCCTGATCGGAAGACCAATCCGTCGCACTTTGCATTTATAATGGCATTATGCGGAATACATCTTTAAAGATTTTACAACCTCTCGAACAGCTGACCAGCTCTCGCTGTATCATGACAGTCAGTTTTCGGCTTTCTCTACTGAGGTGCTCGTCCGGAAGAACCGGGACACAATCGCAGTAGTTCTCCCAGCGCTACCTTAGACGATAAAGCGGAACATAAGGTACCAAAACATGGGAGCCGGGCAAACCCAACCAATGACCCAAGACATGATTCGGAGCTAATGCATATAGTGCTATAAGTTCGGGGTGCCGAGCGACCGAGAAGGTGGCCGGACTTTGTTGCCATATTATTAGTACTATGAAGCCCCTGGCATAGTGGGGCATAATACAATGCATGGGTGCCGTTTAAGACAAAAAAGGCATCAATGAGGAACGACGGCCGGTAAGTGTTATTTAAGTCTACGCATTGTAGTAGGGTGACATGTCTATGCATATGAGTACGGTTTATGCTTATGAAAAGAGTTGTTTTGGCGGAACCTGTCGTGGCCGGACTGGAGGAGGCTGTGTGTGGATCCGAAGTGTATCCAGACTGTCTCCTTGGGGGGGATTTACTTATGTGTTCCCGCCTTGTGCGTCCGAGCTGATTCCACGTTGCCAATCCTGTTCTGCGCCAAAGTCAGTCTGTAAAGACAAATGCTTAAAGGCAGTTGTATGTCATGCTGTGGTTGAACCGCGGGTGCCTGATCGGAGCGTGGCTGAACCAGGCTATCATGCCATAAAGTAACTCGGACTCCTCAGTTGGTGTCCAGGTAGTTGGCTGCCGAATCAAAATTTGATAAACGGGCATGACTCTCTATTCCAGCAGCTATATGATCTCCACTCTGAGGGTGGGGTTCGGCCTTGCCCATAATTGTGACTATGTCACGTAGGACTGGCCTAGAGTTGTACCCCGTTGAATCTAGCCAACGTGGTTCATCCCGATAGTATGTGGTAGTTACTGTATAAGTGGACAATGCCGAAGATCTAGTCTTCGGCGTGGTATTTGTTTGGTGGTCCGAAGACAATCACTAGTGTGGTGGGCCTCTAGAACTTGGCCTTTGCACCTGGCATCTTTTAGAAGATGTTATTGGTAGTTTTATGCCCGTGGGGGCTCGTGTGAGATGGAGCCCACAAACTATCGGGTCAATAGTGAGTGCAATTAAATTGCTATGGTTGATGCTGTCCGGACGGTCGATGTGATCGAAGAAGATAGGTCGTATTTTTGTACTGTGGAGGATCTTCTTTTGACTTTGCCATGTTTGATTGGTCTTTCGTTGTTTGAAACCTCCTTTCATTGTTTCCGGTACGTGACCTGCCGTTTTGTTTTGAGGATCCGGCATTCTCTCTTGGTATGATTGGCCGCCCTTCTAGGGGTACCATGAATTTCACATGGTTGATCGAGTATGCTGCTCGGGCCGGATGGGCTTGAGCTGCTCTTTTTCCGCTGAGCGGACTAGGGGCCGCTGAATTCGGTATCAATTTCCTTGACCTAACGCTTATGATGATTGCGTCGAGGTTTGTGGATGCTGCCTTGCGTTTCCTGCGTATTGTTCCGGACCGTGGTATATTGATGTCGGGGTGTGGGCTTTAGGTTCTCCTTCTTAGGCTGAAGTAGCGACTTGTGCCGTGTGTGCCCTTTGGCGGGGCGGTCGAATCCGTATTCCTCGGTTGCCAGGACCTTAGTCCATCTGTCTGTGAGCAAGTCTTGATCGGCTTTGAGCTGATGTTGCTTCTTTTGAAGGCTTTTCGCTGCGGCCATAAGCCATCGCTTAAAGAGAATCTGTCCCACGAGATCCCCAGGCACGCTGAATTCATCGTCGCCGAGGCTCACCTCATCTTCGGAGGGGGCATGTAGTTGTCCCTCTCAAAGTATCCATCTTTCGCCTGTCCGGCCTGCTCGAAGGCAGGCTGATTGGGATTGTATTCATCTTCGGCGCCATCCAGATTGTTTTCGTCTCCTCTGCCGGTATTGCTGTGGCAGGGCTTGGAGCGGCGCCGATGACGCCCATGCTTTGCTTTCTTCCTTGAGGTGTTATCCTCTATTGCCTCATCGCCATTGGTTTCTTTCGGAGTGTCCACCATATATATATATCATATGAGGAGGTGGCTATCCACCGCCCCATGGCGGTGGTTCTAGTTCTTCTCCTACATCGTCGTCCATTCCGTCGATGTCTTCAGAGTCGAAGTCAAGCACGTCGGTTAAATCATCGACCATGGCCATGAAGTGGGTGGTGGGTGGGCAACGAATTTCTTCGTCGCCTGCTTCCCACTCGAGCCGGACATAGTTCGGCCAAGAGTCTCCTGACAAAGAGAGAGACTTTAACGAGTTCAGCATGTCGCCAAAGGGCGAGTGCTGGAAGATATCTGCCGTGGTGAACTCCATTATCGGAGCCCAACCAGATTCGGCGGGCTCGGGAGTACGCGGACTGGAACCTACACCGAGATACGAGTCCAGGGGTCCAGTGTCACAGGCTTCCTTGGGGGTGAAACCTGTGTTCGGCTCTACCGCCGATGAGTGTGCGGCCTCCGGGGTGGGATCCATCCACCCGTCCTCAGGCGACGCAATCTACTCCAGATTTAGGTCTGGGGCTCCTGCGGGGGCGATATCCTGAGCACTGTCCAACAGTAGGTCTAAGCCGTGCTCATCGTGACTGTCCGGCGCACCTGGCGCAGGCCCGAATCCGCTGAAGATCAAGTCTCCACGGATATCGGTCGTGTAGTTCAAGTTTCCGAACCTGACCTGATGGCCAGGGGCGTAGCTGTCGATCTGCTCCAGATGGCCAAGCGAATTGGCCCGCAGTGCGAAGTCGCCAAACATGAAGATCTGTCCGGGGAGAAAAGTCTCACCCTGGACCATGTTGTTGTTGACGATTGAAGGAGCCATCAAGCCCTGTAGCGACGACATAGAGGAACTCTCAGTGAAAGCACCAATGTCGGTGTCAAAACTGGCGGATCTCGGGTAGGGGGTCCCGATCTGTGCGTCTAAGGCTGATGGTAACAGGAGGCAAGGGACACAATGTTTTACCCAGGTTTGGGCCCTCTTTATGGAGGTAAAACCCTACTTCCTGCTTGATTGATATTGATGATATGAGTATTACAAGAGTTGATCTACCACGAGATTGTAGAGGCTAAACCCTAGAAGCTAGCCTATGATGATTATGATTCTGTCTCTAAGGATTAAACCCTCCGGTTTATATAGATACCGGAGGGGGCTAGGGTTTACATGGAGTCGGTTACAAAGAAGGAAATATAATATCTGGATCGCCAAGCTTGTCTTCCACGCAAAGGAGAGTCCCATCCGGACACGGGACGAAGTCTTGAGTCTTGTATCTTCACGGTCCAACAGTCCGGCCAAAGTATATAGTCCGGCTGTCCGGATACCCCCTAATCCAGGACTCCCTCACTCGTCGCGTCCAGCGCGCGCGCACACACACTAGCGTCGTGGCCACCGTGTCTTATTTCCCATCAATCACCCCCTAAGCCACGACCTAGAGGAGTGTTGGTCCCATGACGTCAACGTCAGCGAGAAGAGCCTGCTGTGCCACCTCTGCCTTCCGCGGTTTCGTGCACTCGCGCCGGAAGTACATGTGCTGGCCGCAATTGTAGCAGCGACCGCGCCGCTTCCCTCTGTCGCCTGACGTCGTGCTACCACCACCATCGTCCTCGTGGTCGAAGCAGCCACCTCCCTGACACCGTCGCGCCGCCCACTGTGCTGCAGTGAACATGAGTTGGTCGTCGCCACCTCCGTCACAGTCCTAGCTATGATGTCCGTCCGCTCCTCGAACATCTTCAGTAGTTCAAGTGCCTCCTTGAACGACATGGTCTCCACATCCGAAAACTACTCTATGCCCGCCACCGCAGCGTACAAGCAGTTCGGCACCGTGTCCAGCAGCTTCTTGAGCATTGTCAGATCGTCCCCAGCCCCGCGTAGTGCGCTGCCATGCCTCTGCTGTTGGGAAACATAGCATGCAATTTCAAAAAAAATCCTAAGCTCACGCAAGATCTATTTAGGAGATGCATATCAACAAGAGGGGAGAGTGTGTCCACGTACCCTCTTAGACCGAAAGTGGAAGCATTTGACAATGCTGTTGATGTAGTCAAACTTCTTCTCGTTTCGACAACCAATCAAGCACCAAACGTACGACACCTCCAAGTTTTGCACACGTTTAGCTCGATGACATCCCTCGAACTGTTGATCCAGCAAAGTGTCAAGGGAGAGTTTTGTCAGCACGACGGTGTGGTGACGGTGATGGTGAAGTGATCCGCGTAGGGCTTCACCTAAGCAGGACGAAGATATGACCGGAGGTGTAATTGGTGGAGGGATGCCCCGCACACGGCTAACATATGTTGTTGTGTATTCTAGGCGCCTTCCCCCTCATATATATAGGTGGGAGGGAGAGGGAGCAGCCAAGGGGGTGACCAAGTAGGAGGAATCCTACTTGGGGCCCTTGTCCTATTCGCCCCCCCCTTACCATAATTTCCGGAGGGGGAAGGAAGGAGGAAGGAGGAGGGAAGGAAGGGGGAGGCCGGATCCCTCCCCTTCCTTTCTCTCTTCCCCTCTTTCCTTCCCCTCCAGATTCGGGTATATGGGGGCGCAGCAGCCCATGCTTGCTGCTGCATTTCCCCTTTTGGCCCATTAGGCCCATATCTTTGCCGGGGGTGTCCAGAACCCCTTTCGGTGACCCGATACGTACCCGGTACCCCCGGAACACTTCTGGTGTCCGAATACTATTGTCCTATATATCAATCTTTACCTCTCGACCATTTTGAGACTCCTCATCATGTCTATGATCTCATCCGGTACTCCGAACAACATTCGGTCACCAAATCACATAACTCATATAATACAAAATCGTCATCGAACGTTAAGTGTGCGGACCCTACGGGTTCGAGAACTTGAAGACATGACCGAGACACCTCTTCGGTCGATAACCAACAACGGAACCTGGATGCTCATATTGGTTCCCACATATTCTACGAAGATCTTTATCGGTCGTACCGTAATGACAACATACGTTATTCCCCTTGTCATCGGTATGTTACTTGCCCAAGATTCGATCGTCGGTATCTTCATACCTAGTTCAATCTCGTTACCGGCAAGTCACTTTACTCGTTCCATAATACATCATCCTACAACTAACTCATTAGTCACATTGCTTGCAATGCTTCTTATGATGTGTATTACCGAGAGGGCCCTGAGATACCTCTCTGATACTCGGAGTGACAAATCCTAATCTCAATCTATGCCAACCCAACAAACACCTTCGGAGATAAGCATCTTTATAATCACCCAGTTATGTAGTGACGTTTGATAGCATACAAGGCATTCCTCCGGTATCCGGGAGTTGCATAATCTCATAGTTGAAGGAATATGTATATGACATGAAGAAAGCAATAGCAATAAAACTGAATGATCAATATGCTAAACTAACGGATGGGTCTTGTCCATCACATCATTCTCCTAATGGTGTGATCCCGTTCATCAAATGACAACACATGTCTATGGTTAGGAAACTTAACCATCTTTGATTAACGAGCTAGTCTAGTAGAGGCTTACTAGGGACACGATGTTTTGTCTATGTATCCACACATGTATGAAGTTTCCAGTTAATACAAATATGGCATGAATAATAAACATTTATAATGATATAAGGAAATATTAAATAACAACTTTATTATTGCCTCTAGGGCATATTTCCTTCAGTCTCGCTGTCGGTGTCAAAACCGGCGAATCTTGGGTAGGGGGTCCCGGACTGTGCGTCTAGGCGGATGGTAACAGGAGACAAGGGACACGATGTTTTTACCCAGGTTCGGGCCCTCTCGATGGAGGTAAAACCCTACTCCTGCTTGATTAATATTGATGATATGGGTAGTACAAGAGTAGATCTACCACGAGATCAAGGAGGCTAAACCCTAGAAGCTAGCCTATGGTATGATTGTTGTGTGTCCTACGGACTAAAACCCTCCGGTTTATATAGACACCGGAGAGGGCTAGGGTTACACAGAATCAGTTACAATGGTAGGAGATCTACATATCCGTATCGCTAAGCTTGCCTTCCACGCCAAGGGAAGTCCCATCCGGACACGGGACGAAGTCTTCAATCTTGTATCTTCATAATCTTGGAGTCCGGCCAATGATGATAGTTCGGCTATCCGGACACCCCCTAGTCCAGGACTCCCTCAGTAGCCCCTGAACCAGGCTTCAATGACGACGAGTCCGGCGCGCATGTTGTCTTCGGCATTGCAAGGCGGGTTCCTCCTCCGAATAATTCATAGAAGATTTTGAACACTAGGATGGTGTCCGGCTCTGCAAAATAAATTCCACATTCCACCGTAGAGAGAATAATATTTACACAAGTTCAATCTGCTGACGCATCTCGTGGCATGACGTCACACCACGGACAAGCCTTTATTCGAATTATTTTAACTGTTCCACCTCAGCGCGTTTAGCAAAGCGGTTTCCTTGGCACGTCTTGTCAAAGCAGAGATCGTGTCCCCTTATTCCGGGATTCTCATCAATACGGACGTGGGTAACCCAACCGCGCCCGTTGGCATGCCCCCTCCATCGAAGGCGAGTCCCAAACGGTCACGGGGACGGCTCTTGGTATTCAACCCCTTTATAATGAGACCAAGGTATGTTCCTTTTCTTCAACCTTCAATCGAATCCGCCCCTCGCCTCGAGTTCCAACACCCAAGGTTCCAGATTCGGGCGCTTCGGACCTTCGACAATGTCCGGCTCCGACCTACAAGGCCGGTGGATGCCTTCTTCCGTCACGGAAGAAGACGTGCTAAAGCTGAGAGACGCCAGGTATCTAATCAGCGAAATTTCGCATAGGCTACCTGCCCAAGGGCAAGTCATTCCAACTCCCGAGCTTGGTGAGAGCATGGTGTTCGTGTCTCACTTCCGTCAAGGTTTAGGCTTCCTGGACCCCTTTGTGAGGGGGCTCATGTTTTACTATGGGTTGAAATTCCATGACTTGGATCCGGAGTCCATCCTCCACATCTCATCGTTCATTGTCGTATGCGAAGCCTTCCTCCGCACTACCCCTCACTTCGGATTGTGGCTCAAGACCTTCAACGTGGAGCCGAAGATGATCGAGGGGCGGCAGGCAGAGTGCGGAGGGGCAGTTATAAGCAAGAGGTCTGACGCTCCATGGCCCGAGGGCTCTTTCCAAAAGGAGCTTGGTTTGTGGCAACGGGAGTGGTTCTATATCACCGCTTCCAGGGGCACCAGATGGGTGGCGCCGCCTGCCTTTCGCTCGGGCCCTCCACTACGGCTGGCGTCATGGGTCAACAAAGGGCTTGACTGGGGGCTGTCTGAGGACGTACCACTGTTGCAGGGCCGTATTTGAGACCTCCAAGAGAGGAGATCAATCTGGTTGTAGTGGCGCAGGTCATGCTTATTCGGCGCCTTCTGCCCTGCAAACGTCGCCCCCTCCGCCTGTGGGAATTCAATCCGGAGGGACCACGAGCTCTCCAGCACTTCATGGGTGCGACGCCCGTGGAGATGTATAAACTGTTCTTGGATCAGAAGAGATGTGTCCGGACTTGACCGAGGACGCAAGTCTGAGCTGCAATCGCCCGGATACTCAAGTAAGCAGCCCTGTACCCGGACATGCTATCCGTACATTTATCATAAACTTGCCCTTTAAAGAGCTGTCCATTGAACAGGAATGGATAGCAAAAGAAAAACTGATAAGGTGTCCGGCCCCCCTCCCTGAGACCACGCCGGATCCCGTGTTAACCAAGATGCTGGAGGTTGCACCTTTGGAAGAGGGCAAAGGGGGGAACAGGAAAGCTACTGCCTCCGCTAAGGAGGCCTTTAAGGAAGGGGGATCGAGAATCCCTCCCTCCAAGGGGAGAAGAGGACCGCTTCTGAAGATCCAGAGGCCAAGGCCTCGAAGCGGGGGAAGAAATCTTCACCAGAGGGTCCTACGCCAGAAGAAGCCCTGGCCGCACTATTTCCCCAAGGGAATCAGCCCTCCAGCGAGTCATAAGTAGAAAGGGGAGTTTTGTAATAAGGGACATCCCTGTTTTTGTTTCTAAGATAACCAAAGTTTTACCTTGTAGTTCGGATCTCAGCCCTTCTCAGCAGAGCTCATCTTCGGGGGATCATCGTCCGGAGATGATGGAGAGCGAAACGCCTCCATCTGCCGCACCGTCAGGCGGGGCGGACGACCCTGAGGTGTTGTCGCGGAGGGTTTCCCCGAGTCCAGCGGGGCCGGGAGGTCCGGCACCAACTGGTGTACGGTCGGAGGAGCTGAAGGATCTGCTCGGGTGAGCATCTATCTCAGAAGATCATCATGCATTAATGGGTGCGGTGATTGAAAAGATTTCATCCGCTGAGAGCAGATTGCATGAAGCCGTCAGAAGTTTACTGACGGGGTTTGAGGTAGGCAAGAATGATGTACCTTCTGACAGTTTTGCATATAGAATGCGCCCTGTATAGATAGTAGCCCCTGAGACTCGGTACATTTTCAAAAGTGACGGCATGCCGAGGATCATAATTTCAGTTATAAGATGTCGCCTTTCCTATTCAGGCGGCGGAGCGTTCAGTGGCCAGCCGGACTGATAGAGTTGCTGAACTGAAGCGGCAACTGGACGTTGCGGATGCGGACATCGCGCTGGTCAATAAGCGACTTGACGAGTCACAAGGTATGTGGCTTCTACGCGAACACCTGGTAAGGGAGCTTGACGCCCGTGCCTTACTACATGTATGCTTAATGCAGATGGTGCCGCTGCTATGGAGGACCTTCGGGCGGAGCTTGCCCGAGCCAAGGAGCAAGCCAGAAAAAGCGATGCGGCTGCCTTGAAGGCGGTCGAAGAGCTAAAAGCCGAACAGGCTGCTCACTGCCGAAGCAGGGAGGAAATGGCCGGAATGGCCGTGAAGCTGAAGGATGCTACCGACCGCTGTGAGTTTCTTGAAAGAGAACGCCGAGCGGAGCAAGAGGGCCAGAAAAAGGCCACCGCCGAAGCCAAGGATGCCCGCTCCGCCATGAGAGCTATAAAAGAGGAGCTCCGTCAGGCTGGGGATATTGCGGCTGGAAAGCCCTTTCTGCTGGGTAGGAAGTTCACGAATCCGAAGTATGCTCAGTTGGGCCAGTTGTGGGGTGCGGAGGATGCTTATGTAAATTTGGTAGCGAGTGCCGCAGACGCGGTCGCACACTTCCGAGGCCAGAAGGATCACGGAATGGAAGAGCTTTTTTGGTCGCAATTCCATAGTCCGGAGCGTCCACTTCCATTAACCGATCGATTAGCCGAGTGGGCTGAGCAGAATAGGTTGTCCGGACTTGCCATGAAGGATCTCATGGCTCATCTGTGGCCGGAAAGGCCCGAGCCGAAGAGTTATTTTGGCTTGGTGCAGCAGTTCCTTGATGCGGTGCCGCATATCAAGGCGATGAAGCGGTCGACATGCATAGAGGGTGCACGGATGGCTCTCGCCCGTGTCAAAACATACTAGGCAGAGATGGTGGCCACTGACGTTGCTTCCTAGGATTCGGACATGAGCCGATTGCCAGCCGAGCACTATTTTGGGGAAGTCCTGCAGGGCGCTCGTTTAATAGAGACGCAGTGCTCGAAAAATGTTATGTTCAGATGACATGTTATGATTTGTAAAACCATTCTTCAAATATAATATAAGGGCTTTTTATACTTGCGCGTTCAAGTGTTGAAATTCCTCCTGTGCGGCCGTTAACGTATATGTGTATATAACCTGAAAGATGGCAGTCTTCGGCTTCAGCCCCCACGCACATAGTGCGGGTGTGTTTGCAAAAAATAGCGCATTTTCACACTTAATCCAACGTCTTGGTCCTGTGAAGGAGGTGATAGCATAGCAAACTAGGCAACCGGACTATAATGCTTTATCACTTTCACTTAGCCATAGGAGTTCAATGGTGGGGCTACTATATAGCCCATAGGGGCACTGCGCTCTCTGAGCTTCGGGGCGCGTATGTGCCTGACCGGGAAACGGTCCTTCGTTAAAGCGGAGGAATTCTAAACATTCTGGTGGTCGATCGAGTGGTTGACCAGTCTCTCGCTATATCATGACAGTCAGTTTTCGGCTTTCTCTACTGAGGTGCTCACCTGGACGAACCGGGGCACAATCGCAGTAGTTCTCCTGGTGCTGCGTTAGCCGATAGAGCGGAACGTAAGGCAGCAAAAACACAGGAGCCGGGCAAACCCAACATTTGACCAAAGACATGATTCAGAGCTGATGCATATAAGGCCTAACTCGAGACGCCGAACACTCCCTAAGGTATTCGGTCTTTACGAAAACGGGCAGAACAATGCCCTAAGCCCCTGGTGTCCAGGTACGTGCAAAATTTCTGACGCGGCAGATGCCAAAATGCCAGCCTCCTCCTCGGTTATAGTGAGGAACCGGGGGATGTGTATCAACAAGAGACAGTAAGAAAGGTTTATGCAGGGTCTTAATCTGAAAAGAATCCTTGTAACGGGTCCCTACTGCACGTCTGCGCCTGTGTCTCCGTTGTGATGTATCCTGGACGGGCGTAGCACAGTGTTCATCTGTAAAAGAGAATAACTTAGTTTGAAAAAGGGATCGTGCGAAAAATGTATAAACAGAGTATAATTCAAAAAATGAATAAAATTGAGCTTTATTGTCTCTTATTGTACATGCGTGCAGCCCCTTGTAAGGGGGTACGCGGCTAGTAAGCCCCTTGTTTATTTGTGCCGGACTCGCCTAACCGTGTCCGGGGTCTGAATGACCTGTTTGGGTGCTTTGATCGGCAAAGCCGGATTAATTGTGTGGCTGTCAAGGCAGTCTCACTTTCTTCCATATTCGAGGAACACTCGGGGTTTCCCTTTAATGAGATTATGCCACGTGGACCGGGCATTTTAAGTGTAAGTGATGCGTAATGCGGTATTGCGTTAAAGCGGGCGAAAGCTTCGCGTCCCAATAGTGCTTGATAACTACTTTTAAATGGGGCAATGTGGAAGACTAACTTTTCGCGACGGGAGTTGTCGAATGAGCCGAACACAACTTCCAGCGGTAGAAAGCCCGTACAATGGGCATATGGGCCTGGCATCACTCCTTTAAAGGAGGTGTTGCTATGGCGTATTTTGGTTAGGTCTATCCCCATTCTGCGGATTGTATCCTGATATAGTAGGTTTAGATCACTGCCGCCGTCCATTAGGACTTGTGTAAATTGTAGTCCGTCGATTATAGGATCTAATATCAGGGCAGTCCATCCTGTGTTCCGGATACTTCCGGAGTAATCCTGATGGTCGAAAGTGATTGATTTTGACATCCAGTGTCGGGACTCCGCTGGGGTGGACCGTTGTCAGGATCCCAATCCTAAGTCACATCGATCTAGCATGTAACACCTCATATGACTTTGCAGCCTCACGCATGGTATTCCCACAGGTGTCGCCTTACCATGCCCGGGACCGTTTGCGCCTTTTGGCACACGTATATGATAGTGTCGCTAGCATCCATATGACAGAGAACCCGGGCTGACATGGCTAGTCGTGAACCCAAAGTGGCACTAACTTACAGGGACAGGCATCCATGACCCAGCATCGAACGTGTTGGTCATCAGCGAGTGAATTCAGGCTGTAGCACTGGGCTAACAGGACTCCGGTGAACCGGGCTGTAGCGGGCTAACATGACTCCGGTGTTCATCGCGTGACATTTCCCCGAAGGGACAGACACAAGAACGAAGAAGGACACATGCCGGCCAGCCTAAGTGTTCCGGAGCAGTAGCAAGCTACCAGGGCTCAGTGGAAGCACTAGGAGACATTTCCCGGTAAGAGAGACTACTAAGGATAAACAACTAGATAGTCAGATCCCACACATAGCAATACACATTACACGTACGCATAGCATGCAAGTATGTGATGTATAACATGGCATCACAGCATAACTCAACAACTCATATAGATAAAGGCTCAGAAGAGCCATCATAGCATTTATTACAAACAGGGGTCACATGACCCAACATTCAGAGCAATCAAGCAACAAGCGGAAGCATTACATGTCTGGGTACAGACATCTACAAATGAAAAAGGCTGAAAAGCCTGACTAACTACAATATCCGGTCAAGATCGTAGCTGAGGTACAAGCTACTTGTCGAAGTCCACGATAACACTAGTAAGACCGAAGTCTCCGCTGCAAAAACATAAATAAAGCAACATGAGTACAAAGGTACTCAGCAAGACTTACATCAGATCCTATCATACATGCATTTGTATCAAGAGGGTAATGTGGGGTTTAGTTGCAGCAAGCCAGCTTTGACTCTGTGGCTAACCTGTTCTACGACTACCAGTGAGGTGATATGGCGCACACGAGTCCACTAATCACCACACAATACCCTACTATGGATTCATCCCCGTCTCCCTACGAGAAGGACATCCATAGCACTCACACTTGTCTTGAGCATTTTAGAGTATCCACTTCAAGTTGTCTATGTACCATGTAAGCATCCAAGAAGTCCATAACCGCGGACCCGGCTATTCGAATAGATCATGTTAACCCTGCAGGGGTGTACTTCTTCACACACGCTCTCGCCACTTACCACCATGTACACGTCATGTATCTCGGCAACCTTCAAGCGGAAGCCTGGCGAGGGTGTCGGCCACGACCTGACTAACCACACAAGACTCTAATCCAGGTTTATCGCCTATTCGGGTTCCATCCGCAAGGAGATCCGGCCGGGGTGTCGCTCACGGCCCCAAACGATGTGAGCAGGGTTCCCAAGCCCACCATCCGGGTGCCACTTGGTACACCGTGCCACTGTGCCTAGTCTGTCCCAAGCCCACCTGGCCGGGTGCCACTTGGTAGACTACTAACAGTACCTACAAACACTAGAAACTAGTTGCGTCTCCTGGACAGAGACCAAGTTGGTTAATAAGTCGAGAGGGGCCGAGTTACCGGAACCCAATGTGTGGTAGTATCGAGTCATTGGACAACATACATAGAACTCAGTGCTTAAGGACGGTTCCAGTGAGACAACCCACCACGTACTCCTACATGACCTCTCACCGCTACCTTTACCAAATCGTGTTCACACACTTAACTCTCAGCATCAGAACATATCGTAAAACTCCAATTCATTCCCAATGAACCAGACCTGACACAACTCTAAGCAATAGCAGGCATAGCATGGTAGGAACACAACATGGCTCAATCAACTCCTACACATGCTAGTGGGTTTCAACTATTTACTGTGGCAATGACAGGTCATGCAGAGGAATGGGTTCAACTACCGCAGCACAAAGTAGCAGATGAATCGTTGTTGTCCTAATGCAATAACTGAGAGCAGGAGCGAGAGAGTAGGATTTTATCGGAATGAACAAGGGGGTTTGCTTGCCTGGTAGATCAACAAGGGGGCACTGCTCCTCAGACAGGTACTCTGGAACAGTCTCCGGAGCAGGACCTATCGAGAAGGAACGGTGCCAACAATCAGTACACAAGCATATGCAACAATATGATGCATGAACATGGCATGAAGATGTGATGCTGTTTGAGCTAATGCAACTAGTATTCATTTGGTTTGAAGTCCATTTGAACCAAAGGTTCAAATGCATCTCCAAATAAGCTCTTTATATAAGTCATTTTAGTGTTTCACTTATACAGCAGGTATAACTTGGTTTTTCATGCATGAAACTAGTACAGATGGATAGGTTGCATTTTTCTGATAATTTTTCATATATAATTTATTTCAATCTGAGCTACGGTTGAATTGATATGAATTTTTGAAGTTTTGGGCATTTTCTGGAAATTCCTGAATAAGAATAAATCCAGAAAATTGCATTACTACGTCAGCATTGAGTAAGCATGATGTCAGCAAGTCAACTGCGGCTGACTGGGGTCAAACCTGACGTGTGGGGTCCACACGTCAGTGACAGGGGGTTAAACAGGGGTTAGTTTAATCCTAATTAAAAGATTAGTGGCGCTGGGGCCCACTGTCAGTGTCAGGGAGTTAGATTAGGAGGTGATTAGCTTAAGCTAATCACCTGACGAGCCGGACCCACCTGACAGGCCGGCGCGGTCAAGCGGTCAACCCCACCGGCGTTAAGCCGCCGGCGAGGCCGAACGCGGCGGAGGGGCTCGGGACCGCGTCTCCGGCGACCAAAAGGGCCGCGGAGACCATCTCCGAGGAGCTGGTGCTCGCGCGCATCCAGTGGGACACACGGGAGACCGTGGGGGTGCCGGAGCTCGCCGGAGCGGAGCTCGGGGCGGCGGCTGGAGCACGGGCTCCGAGCGGGAGCGGGCTGTAGGGCACGGGGAGGCCACTCGAGGGGCTCTGCGGCACCCTCGTGGCACCAGGAGCATGGTGACGAGCTCGGTTGTGGGTTGTGGTGGCCAGGGCGACGGCGGCGACATGAACGGTGGCGGGAGGCTTCGGCCGTGGTGGGGGAAAGGGGCTACGGCGTGCGGGCGGCTAAACGGAGAGAGGGGAACGGGGCAGAAGCTCACTGCGGTTCCGGTGGCGCCTTCAGCGGGCTCGGGGGAGGCCAGACGGCGGCGTGGCGGCGAGGACAATCTCCGGCGACCGGAGACAAAGACAGCGACGGCGACGGCTCCACGGGGCGTCCGGCGTCTTGTGGCTTGACGGAGAGGACGAGGGAGTCGTGGCGGAGCTCGTGGACTCCACGGAGGGGCGAGGGGACGGCGGGGAGCGCGTCGGCGGTGAGCTGCGGCGGCGGCAGCGCTTCGGGCGCAGGGAGAGGGAGAGGTCCAGGGGAGGAGGGAGAGCGAGAGAGAGTGGGGGAGGACCGGGGCGGCGCGTGGCGATGTCCGGGGCATCCAGGGCGACGAGGAGGACGCCAGGCAGGGAGGGAGGGAGGAGGTGGCCGGGCGCGTGGCCGCGGCCGGCTGTGGCGCGGGCACGCAGCTGCTTGGGCGAGGGGGAGGAAGACGACAGAGGAGGGGGCGGGCTGGGCTGCTGCTGGGCTGCACAGTAACGGCTGCACAGGTAAGCGACCCAGGTAAGGTTTTTCCCTTTTTGTTTCTTTTTCTATTTTTCTGACATTTGTTTGGTTTAACAAAAATACTAAACCATTTTATTTTCTTATGCCAATTTTTATAGAAGCTAGTTATATTATTCCAGAGCTCCTTAATAAATGGCATAGTTTTTGGACAATATTTATATATATAACAAATATATATCCAATGCAAATAATTATGCATTAATTCCAAATGCCCAAAATAAATACTTATGGGCTCCTAAAAATATTGGTTTGATTTTTATCTCTGTCCAATATTTTCAGAGAGCAACATGAGCATTTTCTTGGACCTTTTTGGAGCAATTTTTATTTGGGTCATTTTCAGGGATGACTCTGAGGGTTTCACAAATCCTCATTTCAAATTTAAATGAAATTTAAACATGATGCACACATGACTAGCTAGTCTAGGCCATACCAGACTAGGGATGTGACAACTCGCCCCCACTTGAAAGAATCTCGTCCCGAGATTCAGGGGTCGACGGAAAGAAGGTGGGGTACTTCAATCGAAGACGATCTTCTCGCTCCCAAGTAGCTTCTCTCTCGGAATGATGAGACCACTGAACCTTGAGAAACTTGATGTTCTGACGTCGGGTAACACGCTCTGCTTGACCAAGAATGCGAACCGGGTACTCTCGGTATGTGAGGTTATCTTGGAGATCAAGCGTTTCGTGGTCCACTCCGCGGATAGGATCCGAGAAGCAACGCCTGAGTTGAGAGACGTGGAAGACATCGTGAACTCGAGAAAGATGTGGGGGTAGTTCCAACTGGTAGGCAACCTCTCCTCGTTTAGCGAGAATACGAAAAGGACCAATGTAACGAGGAGCCAACTTGCCCTTGATACCGAAACGATGGGTACCCTTCAAAGGAGTAACCCGAAGGTAAGCTTTGTCACCAATTTCATAAGTCATATCCTTATGATGACGATCATACTGGCACTTTTGACGAGACTGGGCTGTTTTCAAATTCTCACGAATGATGCGAACTTGCTCTTCTGCCTCTTGGATCATGTCCGGTCCAAAGAATTGTCTTTCACCGGTTTCTGACCAGTTCAAAGGTGTTCGACATCTTCGTCCATAGAGAATCTCAAAAGGAGCTTTCTTGAGACTGGATTGATAGCTATTGTTATAAGCAAACTCGGCGAAAGGAAGGCATTTCTCCCAATCCATACCGAATGAGATAACGCAAGCTCTAAGCATGTCTTCGAGAATTTGATTGACCCGTTCCACCTGACCACTCGACTGAGGGTGGAAAGCGGTACTGAAGGAAAGATGGGTTCCCATGGCAGTTTGGAAACTCTCCCAGAAGTGAGAAGTGAGAAGACTGCCACGGTCTAAATTGATCTGTAGTGGAACACCATGAAGAGACACTATTCGAGAAATATATAAGTCAGCGAGCTGACTAGCAGTGATACTCTCTCGAACAGGAAGGAAGTGAGCCACTTTGGAGAGACGATCAATGACTACGAAGATAGCATTATTCCCTTTCTTGGTCCTGGGAAAGCCGGTGATGAAGTCCATACCAACTTTATCCCATTTCCACTCAGGAATGGCTAGAGGCTGAAGAGTGCCGGCAGGTCTTTGATGCTCTGCCTTAACGCGACGACAAACGTCACATTTAGCAATGAACTCAGCGATTTCTCTCTTCATCCTAGTCCACCAGAACCTCTGGCGTAGGTCCTGGTACATCTTAGTACTATCTGGATGAATCGTAAAAGGGGATTCATGCGCCTCCTTAAGAATCAATTGCTGCATCTGCTGACTTTTGGGAACCACCAAGCGGTTCCCGAAGTAAACAACACCTCGTTCATCCATAGAGAAACAATCAGCTACTCCCTTGGAGATATTTTTCTTGATTCGGGAGATTCCCGTATCATGCTTCTGGACTTCTATGATACGATCCACAATAGTAGGTTTCGCCACCAAGGTAGAAAGGAATACGTGAGGAGCAATGTGAAGGTTAAGCTTGCAGAATTCCTTATGGAGAAGTGGTTGGCCCTGCTGCAACATAAGATTGTTGCAATAGGATTTACGACTTAGCGCATCAGCCATGACATTAGCTTTGCCTGGAGTGTAAGTAATCCCTAGATCATAATCTGAGATCACTTCCAACCAACGTCTTTGCCTAAGGTTCAAATCTGGTTGGGTGAAGATATACTTGAGACTCTGGTGATTTGTGTAAATCTCGCAACGTTTACCAAGGAGGTAATGTCGCCAGGTCTTCAGTGCATAGACTACGGCTGCAAGCTCTAGATCATGTGTAGGATAATTCTCCTCATGTGGATGCAACTGTCGAGATGCATAGGAAATCACATGACGATCCTGCATAAGAATGCAACCTAGTCCTTGTCGTGAGGCATCGCAGTAGATAACAAAGTCTTTAGTGAAATCCAGTGGCACAAGTATGGGAGAAGAAGTCAGGCGTCTTTTCAGTTCCTGAAAACTGTACTCACACTATGGGGACCACTCAAACTTTTTATCTTTCTTGAGAAGTTCCGTGAGAGGTTTGGCCACTTTAGAGATGTTTTCAACAAAGCGGCGACAATAACTGGCTAGACCAAGGAAACTCCTAACTTGTTTAACTGTTTCAGGTGGAGTCCAATAGAGAACGGCCTTAACTCTCTCGGGATTAACAGCAATGCCCTTACCAGAGATTATGTGGCCTAGATAGGTCACTTCTGGCAACCAAAATTCACACTTGGAGAACTTGGCATAAAGACGGTGCTCTCTGAGTTTTTCTAACACAAGTCTAAGATGTTCGGCATGCTCTTCCTCGTTCTTCGAGTAAATAAGAATATCATTGAGGTAAACCACGACAAATTTATCTAGGTACTCCATGAAGATCGAGTTCATCAAGCGGGAGAAAGTAGCTGGAGCGTTGGTTAGACCGAAGGACATGACGGTGTACTCGTACTGGCCATAACGAGTGACAAAGGCCGTCTTGGGGATGTCCCCATTTCTGATCTTGATTTGGTGGTAGCCTAACCTCAAATCCATCTTGGAAAAGACTGAGGATCCAGCGAGCTGATCATACAGGTCGTTGATCCTAGGGAGAGGATATTTGTTCTTTATCGTGACCAAATTAACGGGACGATAATCTACAACCATCCGGTCCATACCATCCTTCTTCTTAACAAAGAGGACGGGGCAAGCCCAAGGAGAAGAACTAGGACGGATGAAACCCTTTTGCAAGGACTCATCAAGTTGTTTCTTAAGCTCGGCTAGTTCTAAGGGTGCCATCTTGTAAGGTCTCCTAGAGATTGGAGCAGTTCTTGGGATAAGATCTATGACGAACTCTACATCTCTGTCAGGTGGAACACCTGGCAGTTCTTCTGGAAAGACATCCGGAAAGTCATGGACTACCGAGATATCTTCAAGGTCTGGAAGAGGGCTGGCATTAAGAGAATAGAGCTGACGCCTTGCAACTCTAGTGGAGACAGTGACTATCTGGCCAGATGGGTGTGTAAGATGAATGGACCTGGCGTAACAATCAATCTTGGCATAATGAGCTGTCATCCAGTCCATACCCAAGATGATGTTAATATCTGTAGACTTGAGGGCTATAAGAGATGCAAGGAATACAAGTCTGTCTACAAGGATTTCGTTACCATGGCTTACACTAGAAGTTTGCCATTTGGATCCAGGAGTTTGAATGACTAGTGGGGAGGGCATATCACAAAAAGACATGTTGTGCAAGTTAGCATAGCTTTCAGAAATGAAGGAGTGAGACGCTCCAGTATCGAACAAAACCGATGCTGGATGACAGTTGACAAGGAGTGTACCAAGAACGACATCTGGATCATCATGAGCGTCTTTAGCTGAGACGTGATGCACACGTCCACGTTCAGTGGGAGCTGACTTGACATTGATCATCTTGCGTGATGGCTTAACATAGTCAACAGACTTCTCGGGCTGGGGTGGAGCATAACTAGTCTGAGAGCAGTCACATGCATAGTGTCCTGGCTTCCCGCATGTGAAGCAAGTCCCTGAAGTTGGACGTGGACCCGCACTGACAAGCGGTCTACCAATAGGCCTGGGTGGAGCATATGACTGAGCTGGGGAAGGCACCACATAAGATGGTCTCGGTGCATATCTAGAAGGAAGAGCGGAGTTTGGAACCCAAATCCGGCGCTTCTGAGAACTAGAACCGGAGGAAGATCCCAGATCACGGGTGTGCTTACGAGACTCCTCGTAAGTGAGCTGAGCTGTCTCTGCATTAATGGCCTTGTTCACAAGAGCTTGCAATGTATCACAATGATGCAGGTGGAGATCACGACGCAACTTGGGGTTGAGACCCTTCCGGAACCTAGCTTGCTTCTTGGCGTCCGTGGACACCTTTTCTGCGGCATAACGGGCGAGGTTCTCAAACTCTCTACTGTAAGCATCAACAGCCATCTTACTCCGGGTGAAACTACAGAACTCTTCTCTCTTGCGATCGATGAGGGCCTGAGGAATGTGATGCTCGCGAAAAGCCTCAGTGAAATCCCTCCAGGTAGGAATCTGGCCAGCTGGAAGCATAGCCTCATAGTTCTGCCACCAAAGACTAGCAGGACCTTCCTGGTGGTACGTGGCATAGGTGACCTTGTCATCTTCAGATACGTTTGCGGAACACAGCTTATGAGTGATGCTACGGAGCCAGTCATCTGCATCGAGTGGCTCAATAGAATGATGAAAGGTGGGTGGGTGCAAGCGAATGAAGTCATGAATGGTTGCAGACCCTTTGATCCGATGTGTGGTATTCTCCTCGATACGTGCCAACAAGCGGTTAGACTCACGCTTGTTCCTCTCCATTTCTAACATGAACTCTGCCAACGAAGGCTGGTCGGGAGGATCCTCATCCCTACCATCTCCGTGGTTTTGGCTACGAGAAACAGAACTTCGCTTAGCTGATGACATCCTGAGAAACGAAACCAAGAACGGAATCAGCATCAACTATAGGCTATAGAATGTAGGACAAGGAAATTAGTATCTCTCGAACTCCTAGGGCAATTCCGACAGCATAACGGCAGTAAAATGCTCAGAATGAGACATCTTGTTAAAATGGGGTAGTAACATACTCAACATCACCAGTCAAGGTTCTGAGACCATACTAAACAGGCTACACCGGAAGTACTCGAAACTGGGATATGACTCTGATCAGCCAATCCTATGGGACTACGGAATAGCAACACGTGATCCTGATAGATAGGAGAGAAAGCCTAGTTCCTTAACCCCGTAGGAAAGATAGGATGACTCAGATCAGAAGGCCATGAGGTATAAGGAGTAAAAAGAGCCTTACATTCCTTCCCACAATCAATTTCGTTACATAACTAAAGAATTTCTAGACTCAACTTCGACCATTTTGGCTTGGTAATCCTACAGGCAGTCAAGCTCTGATACCAAAGCTGTCAGGACCCCGATCCTAAGTCACATCGATCTAGCATGTAAGACCTCATATCACTTTGCGGCCTCACGCACGGTATTCCCACGGGTGTCGCCTTACCATGCCCGGGACCGTTTGCGCCTTTTGGCACACGTATATGATAGTGTCGCTAGCATCCATATGACAGAGAACCCGGGCTGACATGGCTAGTCGTGAACCCAAAGTGGCACTAACTTACAGGGACAGGCATCCATGACCCATCATCGAACGTGTCGGTCATCAATGAGTGAATCCAGGCTGTAGCACTGGGCTAACAGGACTCCGGTGAACCGGGCTGTAGCGGGCTAACAGGACTCCGGTGTTCATCGCGTGACATTTCCCCGAAGGGACAGATACAGGAACGAAGAAGGACACATGCCGGCCAACCTAAGTGTTCCGAAGCAGTAGCAAGCTACCAGGGCTCAGTGGAAGCACTAGGAGACATTTCCCGGTAAGAGAGACTACTAAGGATAAACAACTAGATAGTCAGATCCCACACATAGCAATACACATTACACGTACGCATAACATGCAAGTATGTGCTGTACAACATGGCATCACAGCATAACTCAACAACTCATATAGATAGAGGCTCAAAAGAGCCATCATAGCATTTATTACAAACAAGGGTCACATGACCCAACATTCAGAGCAATCAAGCAACAAGCGGAAGCATTACATGTCTGGATATAGACATCTACAAATGAAAAAGGCTGAAAAGCCTGACTAACTACAATATCCGGTCAAGATCGTAGCTGAGGTACAAGCTACTTGTCGAAGTCCACGAGAACACTAGTAAGACCGAAGTCTCCGCTGCAAAAACATAAATAAAGCAACATGAGTACAAAGGTACTCAGCAAGACTTACATCAGATCCTATCATACATGCATTTGTATCAAGAGGGTAATGTGGGGTTTAGTTGCAGCAAGCCAGCTTTGACTCTGTGGCTAACCTGTTCTACGACTACCAGAACTTCTTTGAGGTGATATGGCGCACACGAGTCCACTAATCACCACACAACACCCTACTATGGATTCATCCCCATCTCCCTACGAGAAGGCCATCCATAGCACTCACACTTGTCTTGAGCATTTTAGAGTATCCACTTCAAGTTGTCTATGTACCATGTAAGCATCCAAGAAGTCCATAACCGCGGACCCGGCTATTCGAATAGATCATGTTAACCCTGCAGGGGTGTACTTCTTCACACACGCTCTCGCCACTTACCGCCATGTACACGTCATGTATCTCGGCAACCTTCAAGCGGAAGCCTGGCGAGGGTGTCGGCCACGACCTGACTAACCACACAAGACTCTAATCCAGGTTTATCGCCTATTCGGGTTCCATCCGCAAGGAGATCCGGCCGGGGTGTCGCTCACGGCCCCAAACGATGTGAGCAGGGTTCCCAAGCCCACCATCCGGGTGCCACTTGGTACACCGTGCCACTGTGCCTAGTCTGTCCCAAGCCCACCTGGCCGGGTGCCACTTGGTAGACAACTAACAGTACCTACAAACACTAGAAACTAGTTGCGACTCCTAGACAGAGACCAAGTTGGTTAATAAGTCGAGAGGGGCCGAGTTACCGGAACCCAATGTGTGGTAGTATCGAGTCATTGGACAACATACATAGAACTCAGTGCTTAAGGACGGTTCCAGTGAGACAACCCACCATGTACGCCTACATGGCCTCTCACCGCTACCTTTACCAAATCGTGTTCACACACTTAACTCTCAGCATGAGAACATATCGTAAAACTCCAATTCATTCCCAATGAACCAGACCTGACACAACTCTAAGCAATAGCAGGCATAGCATGGTAGGAACACAACATGGCTCAATCAACTCCTACACATGCTAGTGGGTTTCAACTATTTACTGTGGCAATGACAGGTCATGCAGAGGAATGGGTTCAACTACCGCAGCACAAAGTAGCAGATGAATCGTTGTTGTCCTAATGCAATAACTGAGAGCAGGAGCGAGAGAGTAGGATTTTATCGGAATGAACAAGGGGGTTTGCTTGCCTGGTAGATCAACAAGGGGGCACTGCTCCTCAGACAGGTACTCTGGAACGGTCTCCGGAGCGGGACCTATCGAGAAGGAACGGTGCCAACAATCAATACACAAGCATATGCAACAATATGATGCATGAACATGGCATGAAGATGTGATGCTGTTTGAGCTAATGCAACTAGTATTCATTTGGTTTGAAGTCCATTTGAACCAAAGGTTCAAATGCATCTCCAAATAAGCTCTTTATATAAGTCATTTTAGTGTTTCACTTATACAGCAGGTATAACTTGGTTTTTCATGCATGAAACTAGTACAGATGGATAGGTTGCATTTTTCTGATAATTTTTCATATATAATTTATTTCAATCTGAGCTACGGTTGAATTGATATGAATTTTTGAAGTTTTGGGCATTTTCTGGAAATTCCTGAATAAGAATAAATCCAGAAAATTGCATTACTACGTCAGCATTGAGTAAGCATGATGTCAGCAAGTCAACTGCGGCTGACTGGGGTCAAACCTGACGTGTGGGGTCCACACGTCAGTGACAGGGGGTTAAACAGGGGTTAGTTTAATCCTAATTAAAAGATTAGTGGCGCTGGGGCCCACTGTCAGTGTCAGGGAGTTAGATTAGGAGGTGATTAGCTTAAGCTAATCACCTGACGAGCCGGACCCACCTGACAGGCCGGCGCGGTCAAGCGGTCAACCCCACCGGCGTTAAGCCGCCGGCGAGGCCGAACGCGGCGGAGGGGCTCGGGACCGCGTCTCCGGCGACCATAAGGGCCACGGAGACCATCTCCGAGGAGCTGGTGCTCGCGCGCATCCAGTGGGACACACGGGAGACCGTGGGGGTGCCGGAGCTCGCCGGAGCGGAGCTCGGGGCGGCGGCCGGAGCACGGGCTCCGAGCGGGAGCGGGCTGTAGGGCACGGGGAGGCCACTCGAGGGGCTCTGCGGCACCCTCATGGCACCAGGAGCATGGTGACGAGCTCGGTTGTGGGTTGCGGTGGCCAGGGCGACGGCGGCGACATGAACGATGGCGGGAGGCTTCGGCCGTGGTGGGGGAAAGGGGCTACGGCGTGCGGGCGGCTAAACGGAGAGAGGGGAACGGGGCAGAAGCTCACTGCGGTTCCGGTGGCGCCTTCAGCGGGCTCGGGGGAGGCCAGACGGCGGCGTGGCGGCGAGGACAATCTCCGGCGACCGGAGACGAAGACGGCGACAGCGATGGCTCCACGGGGCGTCCGGCGTCTTGCGGCTTGACGGAGAGGACGAGGGAGTCGTGGCGGAGCTCGTGGACTCCATGGAGGGGCGAGGGGACGGCGGGGAGCGCGTCAGCGGTGAGCTGCGGTGGCGGCAGCGCTTCGGGCGCGGGGAGAGGGAGAGGTCCAGGGGAGGAGGGAGAGCGAGAGAGAGTGGGGGAGGACCGGGGCGGCGCGTGGCGATGTCCGGGGCATCCAGGGCGACGAGGAGGACGCCAGGTAGGCAGGGAGGGAGGAGGTGGCCGGGCGCGTGGCCGCGGCCGGCTGTGGCGCGGGCACGCAGCTGCTTGGGCGAGGGGGAGGAAGACAACAGAGGAGGGGGCGGGCTGGGCTGCTGCTGGGCTGCACAGTAACGGCTGCACAGGTAAGCTGCCCAGGTAAGGTTTTTCCCTTTTTGTTTCTTTTTCTATTTTTATGACATTTGTTTGGTTTAACAAAAATACTAAACCATTTTATTTTCTTATGCCAATTTTTATAGAAGCTAGTTATATTATTCCAGAGCTCCTTAATAAAGTAAGTTTACTGTTTTGACCTCTTGTGGGAAATTCCTTTGTTTTCCGGTGCTCTGCTTGTGGAGTTCTTGGTCGTCTTCGGCATCGTCGTCCATACCGTCGATGTCTTCGGAGTCGAAGTCTAGCATATCGGTTAAGTCATCGACAGTGGCTATAAAGTGGGTGGTGGGTGGGCTTTGAATTTCTTCGTCGTCCGCATCTCAACCGCCCTGACCATAATCCGGCCAGGGCTCTCTTGATAAAGAGAGACACTTTAGCAAATTCAAGATGTCGCCGAAAGGTGAGTGCTGAAAGATGTCCGCAGCGGTGAACTCCATGATCGGCGCCCAATCGGATTCGATTGGCAGGGGCGCGGAAGGTTCGGGGTCCGGAGAGGAGTCCAACACCTTGGAGTCGCGAGCTTCATGAGGGACAAGGTCGGTATTCGGCTCTATCACCGTAGAGGTGGCAACCCCCGAGGTGGTGTCCAACCACCCATCCTCGATTGGCGCCGTTGGCTCCGAACTAAGGGTCGGAGCGGACTCTTGTGCGGCCTCCAGGGCACTGTCCGGCAGCAGAGCTAAATCATGCCCATCATGACAGTGCGGCATGCCTGGCTGTGGCTCAAATCCGTCGAAGATCAAGTCTCCGCGGATGTCAGCCGTATAGTTTGAACTTCCAAATCTGACCTGATGGCCAGGGGCGTAGCTTTCGATCTGCTCCAGATGGCCAAGTGAATTGGCCCGCAGTGCGAAGCCGCCGAATACGAAGATCTGTCCGAGGAGACAAGTCTCACCCTGGACCGCGTTGTTGTTGATGATCGAAGGAGCCATCGGGCCTATAGGTGACGACACAGAGGGCCTCTCAATGAAAGCACCAATGTCGGTGTCAAAACCGGCGGATCTCGGGTAGGGGGTCCCGGACTGTGCGTCTAGGCGGATGGTAACAGGAGACAAGGGACACGATGTTTTTACCCAGGTTCGGGCCCTCTTGATGGAGGTAAAACCCTACTCCTGCTTGATTAATATTGATGATATGTGTAGTACAAGAGTAGATCTACCACGAGATCAAGGAGGCTAAACCCTAGAAGCTAGCCTATGGTATGATTGTTGTGTGTCCTACGGACTAAAACCCTCCGGTTTATATAGACACCGGAGAGGGCTAGGGTTACACAGAGTCGGTTACAATGGTAGGAGATCTTCATATCCGTATCTCCAAGCTTGCCTTCCACACCAAGGGAAGTCCCATCTGGACACGGGACGAAGTCTTCAATCTTGTATCTTCATAGTCTTGGAGTCCGGCCAATGATGATAGTTCGGCTATCCGGACACCCCCTAGTCCAGGACTCCCTCACTCCCACTTGCACTAGAGTCAATAATATGGTTCACATCGCCATGTGATTTAACACCAATAGTTCACATCGCCATATGACCAACACCCAAAGGGTTTACTAGAGTCAATAGTCTAGTTCACATCGTTATGTGATTAACACCCAATGAGTACTTAAGGTATGATCATGTTTTTCTTGTGAGAGAAGTTTAGTCAATGAGTCTGTCAGATTCGGATCCATATGTATTTTGCAAATTTCTATGTCTACAATGCTATGCATGGTGCTACTCTAGCTAATTACTCCCACGTTCAATATGTATCCAGATTGAGATTTAGAATCATCTATATCAGTGTCAAAGCTTGCATCAGCGTAACTCTTTACGATGAACTCTTTATCACCTCCATAACCGAGAAACATTTCCTTAGTCCTCTTTAAGGCACCTAAGGATAATTTTGACCACTGTCTAGTGGTCCACTCGTGGATCACTCTTGTAACCTGTTTGCCAGATAAGTGGCAAGACACGCATCAAGTGTGGTACACAGGATAGCATATCGTATAGAACCTAAGGCTGAGGCATAGGGAATGACTTCCATTCTCCCTCTATCTTCCGCCGTGGTCGGGCTTTGAGTCTTACTCAACTTCACACCTTGTAATACAGGAAAGAACCCCTTCTTGGACTGAACCATTCTGAACTTATTCAAATCTTATCAAGGTATGTGCTTTGTGAAAGTCCTATTAAGCGTTTCGATCTATCCCTATAGATCTTGATGCCCAATATATAAGTAGCTTCACTGAGGTCTTTCATTGAAAAATTCTTATTCAAGTATCCTTTTATGCTATCCAGAAATTCTATATCATTTCCAATCAATAATATGTGATCCGCATATAATATCAGAAATGTTACAGAGCTCCCACTCACTTGTAAATACATGCTACACCATAAGTCTGTATAAAACCATATGCTTTGATTACCTTATCAAAGCGTATATTCCAACTCCGAGATGCTTGCACCAGTCCATAGATGGATCGTTGGAGCTCGCACACTTTGTTAGCACCTTTAGGACTGACAAAACCTTCTAGTTGCATCATATACAATTCTTCTTTAATATTCATTAAGGAATACAACTTTTGACATCCATTTGCCAGATTTCATAATCATAAAATGTGGCAATTGCTAACATGATTTGGACAGATTTAAGCATCGCTACGGGTGAGAAAGTCTCATGATAGTCAACTCCTTGAACTTTGTCGAAAACCTTTTTGTGACAAGCCGAGCTTTGTAGATAGTAACACTACCATTAGTGTTTGTCTTCCTCTTGAAGATCCATTTATTCTCAATGGCTTGCCGATCATTGGGAAAGTCCACCAAAGTCCACACTTTGTTCTCATACATGGATCCTATCTCAGATTTCATGGCCTCAAGCCATATGTCGGAATCTGGGCTCATCATTGCTTCTTCATAGTTCGTAGGTTCGTCATGGTCTAGTAACATGACTTCTAGGACAGGATTACCGTACCACTTTGGTGCGGAACGTGCTATGTTCGATCTACGAGGTTCTATAGTAACTTGATTCAAAGTTTCATGATCATCATCGTTAGCTTCCTCTCTTGTTGGTGTAGGCATCACGGGAACGGATTTCCCTGATGTGCTACTTTCCAAATTGAGAGAAGGTATTACCTTATCAAGTTCTACTTTCCTCCCACTCACTTCTTTCGAGAGAAACTCCTTCTCTAGAAAGGATCCATTCTTAGCAATAAAGATCTTGCCTTTTAGATATGTGGTAGAAGGTGTACCCAATTGCATCCTTATGGTACCCTATGAAGATGCACTTCTCCGATTTGGGATCAATCTTATTAGGCTGAAGCCTTTTGACATAAGTGTCGCAACCCCAAACTTTAAGAAATGACAGCTTAGGTTTCTTGCCAAACCACAGTTCATACAGTGTCATCTCAACGGATTTAGATGGTGTCCTATTTAATGTGAATGTGGTTGTGTCTAATGCATAACCCCAAAATGATAGTGGTAAATCGGTAAGAGACATCATAGATGGCACCATATCTAATAAAGTACGGTTACGATGTTCGGGAACACCATTACGCTGTGGTGTTCCAGGTGGCGTGAGTTGTGAAACTATTCCACATTGTTTTAAATGAAGGCCAAACTCGTAACTCAAATATTTGCCTCCTGCGATCATATCGTAGAAACTTTATTTTCTTATTACGATGGTTCTCCACTTCAGTCTGAAATTCTTTGAACTTTTCAAATGTTTCAGACTTGTTTTTCATCAAGTAGATATACCCATATCTGCTCAAATCATCTCTGAAGGTTAGAAAATAATGATACCCGCCGCGAGCCTCAACACTCATTGGACCGCATATATCAGTATGTATTATTTCCGATAAGTCATTGGCTCGCTCCATTGTTCCGGAGAATGGAGTTTTAGTCATCCTACCCATGAGGCATGGTTCACAAGTATCAAATGATTCCTAATCAACTGATTCCAAAGGTCCATCCGCATGGAGTTTCTTCAAGCGCTTTACACCAATATGACCTAAACGGTAGTGCCACAAGTATGTTGCACTATCATTATCAACTTTGCATCTTTTGGCATCAATATTATGAATATGTGTATTGATACGTCTCCAATGTATCTATAATTTTTTATTGTTCCATGCTATTATTTTACCCGTTTTGGATGTTTATGGGCTTTATACACTCCTATATCTTTTTTGGCACTAACCTACTAACCGGAGGCCCATCCCAAATTGTTTTTTTGCCTACTTCAGTGTTTCGAAGAAAAGGAATATCAGATGGAGTCCAAACGGAATGAAACCTTCGGGAGCGATCTTTTTGGAACAAACGCAATCCAGAGGACTTGGAGTGGAAGTCAAGCAACAGAAGAGGCGTCCACGAGGGTGCCTGGCGCGCCCCTAGGGGTGGGCATGCTCCCCACCCTCGTGGGCCCCTCGAGCATCCACCGACCTACTTCTTCCTCCTATATATACCCACGTACCCTGAAAACATCCAGGAGCACCATGAAAACCTAATTCCACCACCGCAACCTTCTGTATCCGCGAGATCCCATCTTGGAGCCTTCGCCGGTGCTCCGCCGGAGGGGGAATCGACCATGGAGGGCCTCTACATCATCTCCAAGGCCCTTCCAATGAGTTGTGAGTAGTTTACCATAGACCTTCGGGTCCATAGTTATTAGCTAGATGACTTCTTCTCTCTCTTTGATTCTCAATACAAAGTTCTCCTCGATCTTCTTGGAGATCTATTCGATGTAACTCTTTTTGCGGTGTGTTTGTCGAGATCCGATGAATTGTGGGTTTATGATCAAGTTTATCTATGAGAAATATTTGAATCTCCTCTGAATTCTTTTATGTGTGATATTTATCTTTGCAAGTCTCTTTGAATTATCAGTTTGGTTTGGCCTACTAGATTGATCTTTCTTGCAATGGGAGAAGTGCTTAGCTTTGGGTTCAATCTTGCGGTGTCCTTTCCCAGTGACAGCAGGTGCAACAAGGCACGTATTGTATTATTGCCATCGAGGATAAAAGATGGGGTTTATATCATATTGCAAGAGTTTATCCCTCTACATCATGCCATCTTTTTTAATGCGTTACTCTGGTCTTTATGAACTTAATACTCTAGATGCAGGAAGGAGTCGGTCGATGTGTGGCCTATATACATGATCATGCCTAGATAATCTCATAACTATGCGCTTTTCTATCAATTGCTCGACAGTAATTTGTTCACCCACCGTAATACGTATGCTTTCTTGAGAGAAGCCACTAGTGAAACCTATGGTCCCCGGGTCTATCTTTTATCATATAAGTTTACCATCTACTTTTATTTGCATCTTTACTTTTCCAATCTATATCATCAAAATACCAAAAATATTTATCTTATCATATTATCTCTATTAGATCTCACTTTCGTAAGTGGCCGTGAAGGGATTGACAACCCCTTTATTGCATTGGTTGCGAGGTTCTTGCTTGTTTGTGTAGGTGTGTGGGACTTCTGAGGAGCCTCCTACTGGATTGATACCTTGGTTCTCAAAAACTGAGGGAAATACTTACATTACTTTGCTGCATCACCCTTTCCTCTTCAAGGAAAACCAATGCAAGCTCAAGACGTAGCAAGAAGGATTTCTGGCGCCGTTGCTGGGGAGGTCTTCTCACAAGTCAAGACATACCAAGTACCCATCACAAACTATTATCCCTCACATTACATTATTTGCCATTTGTCTCTTGTTTTCCTCTCCCCCACTTCACCTTTGCCTTTTCTTCGCCCTCCTTCCGTTCGATCTTGTGTTACCATGTGCCTTCTTTTTGCTTGCATCTTCGCTTGCTAAAAGTTTATGGATCCTCATCCCCTTGCTAATCTATTTAAGAGATCCAATTATGATGAACCGGTTTCTAGTGATTTGAGTGCACTAGATTATCTTTATGAGGTTTTGCTTGAAATTCGTGATTCTGAAAATTGTGATGAGGAAATCTATGAAGAGATTCACGATAGCTCCTTGAATAAAAAGCATGATTGCAATAATTTTAATATAAATTCTCTTGATGTCCATTGTGATAATAATATGCAAAACCCTAAGCTTGGGGATGCTAGTTTTGCTATGACTACTATTTGTTGCAATGATCATGATTGGGGTGATTCTTTCTATGATCTTGAAATTTTATTTAAGCCCCATGATGAATATTAGATCGATAATAGTGTTTGCAATAATATTAAAAGTGGGTTTGTAAGAGTGTCAACTTTATATCCACATATTTGGAGAATGTTCAATCTTATGGTATTTTTGATAAAAGTGGGTTTGGAGTGGTCATGAATTTAGTTAATGATAATCCCACTATTTTCGAAGAGTGTCAACTTCGCATGCATGTGGATCGTGTTGAGAATATGTTATCTGATAGCTATTTTGTTGAATTTTCCTATGATCCTACATGTAATTATTATGAGAGAGGAAAATATGCTTGTAGAAATTTTTATCTTACTAAATTACCTCTCGTCATGTTGAGATTGCTATTGTCTCTTTCTTCTTCCTTGCATATGCTAATTTTTGCTTGCTATGATAATTTGTTTGATTATAAAATGCCTATTCATAGGAAGTATGTTAGACTTAGATGTGTTTATCACATGTTCTATGATGCTATCTTTGTGCTTTAATTCTTGTCTTTGATGTGAGCATCATTAAATTTATCAATGCCTAGCTAGGGGCGTTAAATGATAGCGCTTGTTGGGAGGCAACCTAATTTTATTTTTGTTCTTTGCTTTTTGTTCCTGTTTAGTAACAAATAAATCATCTAGATTCTGTTTAGATGTGTTTTCATGTTTTAATTAATGTTTGTGCCAAGTAGAACCTATAGGATAACCTACGGTGATAGTTAATTTGATTCTGCTGAAAAACAGAAACTTTGCATGCACGAAAATAATTTTAGTAATTCACAGAAACGTGATTTTGTGTTGATTCTTTTTTCCGTAGATCAATAGAAATTGTTTCCAGGATTTCCTATTTTTGTAGGATTTTTAGAGTTCCATAAGTATTAGAGAGTTACAGATTGCTACAGACTGTTCTGTTTTTGACAGATTCTGTTTTCGTGTGTTGTTTGCTTATTTTGATGCATCTATGGCTAGTATCAGTGGGTATGAACCATAGAGAAGTTGGAATACAGTAGGTTTAACACCAATATAATAAATAATGAGTTAATTACAGTATCTTATGTGGTGGTTTTTCTTTCTTGCACTAACGGAGCTTATGAGATTTCCTGTTGAGTTTTGTGTTGTGAAGTTTTCAAGTTTTGGGTAAAAGATTTGATGGACTATGGAATAAGGAGTGGAAAGAGCCTAAGATTGGGGATGCCCATGGCACCCCAATATATTGAAGGATAACCAAAATCGTAAGCTTGGGGATGCCCCGGAAGGCATCCCCTCTTTCATCTTCGTCTATCGGTAACTTTACTTGGAGCTATGTTTTTATTCGCCATATGATATGTGTTTTGCTTGGAGCGTCTTGTATGATATTAGTCTTTGCTTATTAGATTACCACAATCATCCTTGCTGTACACACCTTTTGGGAGAAGCCCACTTAATTTATAATTTATTAGAATACTCTATGTGCTTCACTTATATCTTTTGAGCTAGATAATTTTTGCTCTAGTGCTTCACTTATATCTTTTAGAGCACGACGGTGGCTTAATTTTGTAGAAATTGTTGATCTCTCATGCTTCACTTATATTATTTTGAGAGTCTTTTAGAACAGCATGGTATTTGCTATGGTTATAAAATTGGTCCTAGAATGATGGGCATCCAAGTTGGGTATAATAAAAACAATCATAGGAAGTGAATTGGATGCTATGATCAATTTGATACTTGATAATTGTTTTGAGATATAGAGGTTGTGATATTAGAGTCATGCTAGTTGGGTAATTGTGAATTTAAAGAATATTTGTGTTCAAGTTTGTGATTCCCGTAGCATGCACGTATGGTGAACCGCTTTGTGATGAAGTTGGAGCACAATTTTACTTATTGATTGTCTTCCTTATGAGTGGCGGTCGGGGATGAGCGACGGTCTTCTCCTACCAATCTATCCCCCTAGGAGCATGCGTGTAGTACTTAGTTTTCAATGGCTTGTAGATTTTTGCAATAAGTTTATGAGTTCTTTATTACTAATGTTGAGTCCATGGATTATACGCACTCTCACCCTTCCACCATTGCTAGCCTCTCTTGTGCCATGCAACTTTTGCCGGTACCATACACCCACCATATACCTTCCTGAAAACAGCCACCATACCTACCTATTATGGCATTTCCATAGCCATTCTGAGATATATTGCCATGCAACTTTCCACCGTTGCATTTATTATGACATGCTCCATCATTGTCATATTGCTCTTTGCATGATCATGTAGTTGACATCGTATTTGTGGCAAAGTCACCTTCATAATTTTTCATACATGTCACTCTTGATTCATTGCATATCCCGGTACACCGCCGGAGGCATTCATATAGAGTCATATTTTGTTCTAAGTATCAAGTTGTAATCTTGAGTTGTAAATCAATAAAATTATGATGATCTTCATTATTAGAGCATTGTCCCAATTGAGGAAAGGATGATGGAGACTATGATTCCCCCACAAGTCGGGATGAGACTTCGGACTGTATAAAAAAAAGAGAAAGGCCAAAAAAAGGAAAGGCCAAATAAAGAAAATGAGAGAAAAAGAGAGAAGGGACAATGCTACTATGCTTTTTACCACACTTGTGCTTCAAAGTAGCACCATGATCTTCATGATAGAGAGTCTCCTATGTTGTCACTTTCATATACTAGTGGGAGTTTTTCATTATAGAACTTGGTTTTTATATTCCAATGATGGGCTTCCTCAAAATGCCCTAGGTCTTCGTGAGCAAGCAAGTTGGATGCACACCCACTTAGTTTCTTTTCTTGAGCTTTCATACATTTATAGCTCTAGTGCATCCGTTGCATGGCAATCCCTACTCACTCACATTGATATCTATTAATGGGCATCTCCATAGCCCGTTGATACGCCTAGTTGATGTGAGACTATCTTCTCCTTTTTGTCTTCTCCACAACCACCATTCTATTCAACATATAGTGCTATGTCCATGGCTCACGCTCATGTATTGCGTGAAAGTTGAAAAATTTGAGATTACTAAAGTATGAAACAATTGCTTGGCTTGTCATCGGGGTTGTGCATGATTAAATACTTTGTGTGATGAAGATAAAGCAACAACCAGACTATATGATTTTGTAGGGATAACTTTCTTTAGCCATGCTATTTTGATAAGACATGATTGCTTTATTAGTATGCTTGAAGTATTATTATTTCTTATGTCAATATGAACTTTTATTTTGAAACATTTGGATCTGAACATTCCTGCCACAATAAAGAAAATTACATTGAGAATTATGCTAGGGCATTCCACATCAAAAATTCTGTTTATATCATTTACCTACTCGAGGACGAGCAGGAATTAAGCTTGGGGATGCTTGATACGTCTCCAACGTATCTATAATTTTTGATTGTTCCATGCTATTATATTACCCGTTTTGGATGTTTATGGGCTTTACTTTACACTTTTATATCATTTTTGGGACTAACCTACTAACCGGAGGCCCAGCCCGAATTGCTGTTTTTTTGCCTATTTCAGTGTTTCAAAGAAAAGGAATATCAAACGGAGTCCAAACGGAATGAAACCTTCGGGAGCGATCTTTTTGGAACAAACGCAATCCAGAGGACTTGGAGTGGAAGTCAAGCAATAGACGAGGCGGCCACGAGGGTGCCCGACGCACCCCTAGGGGTGGGTGTGCCCCCCACCCTCGTGGGCCCCTCGAGCATCCAGCGACCTACTTCTTCCTCCTATATATACTCACGTACCCCGAAAACATCCAGGAGCACCACGAAAACCTAATTCCACCGCCGCAACCTTCTGTATCCGCAAGATCCCATCTTGGAGCTTTCGCCGGCGCTCTGCCGGAGGGGGAATCGACCATGGAGGGCCTCTACATCATCTCCAAGGCCCTTCCGATGAGTCGTGAGTAGTTTACCACAGACCTTCGGGTCCATAGTTATTAGCTAGATGGCTTCTTCTCTCTCTTTGATTCTCAATACAAAGTTCTCCTCGATCTTCTTGGAGATCAATTAGATGTAATTCTTTTTGCGGTGTGTTTGTCGAGATCCGATGAATTGTGGGTTTATGATCAAGTTTATCTATGAGAAATATTTGAATCTCCTCTGAATTCTTTTATGTGTGATTAAGTTATCTTTGCAAGTCTCTTTGAATTATCAGTTTGGTTTGGCCTACTAGATTGATCTTTCTTGCAATGGGAGAAGTGCTTAGCTTTGGGTTCAATCGTGCGATGTCCTTTCCTAGTGACAGCAGGGGCAGCAAGGCACATATTGTATTGTTTCCATCGAGGATAAAAGATGGGGTTTATATCATATTGCATGAGTTTATCCCTCTACATCATGTCATCTTTCTTAATGCATTACTCTGTTCTTTATGAACTTAATACTCTAGATGCAGGCAGGAGTCGGTCGATGTGTAGAGTAATAGTAGTAGATGCAGGCAGGAGTCGGTTTACTTGTCACGGACGTGATGCCTATATACATGATCATGCCTAGATAATCTCATAACTATGCGCTTTTCTATCAATTGCTCGACAGTAATTTGTTCACCCACCGTAATACTTATGCTTTCTTGAGAGAAGCCACTAGTGAAACCTATGGTCCCCGGGTCTATCTTTTATCATATAAGTTTACCATCTACTTTTATTTGCATCTTTAATTTTCCAATCTATATAAAAAAAATACCAAAAATATTTATCTTATCATATTATCTCTATTAGATCTCACTTTCGCAAGTGGCCGTGAAGGGATTGACAACCCTTTTATTGCGTTGGTTGCGAGGTTCTTGTTCGTTTGTGTAGGTGCGTGGGACTTCCGAGGAGCCTCCTACTGGATTGATACCTTGGTTCTCAAAAACTAAGGGAAATACTTATGCTACTTTGCTGCATCACCCTTTCCTCTTCAAGGAAAACCAACGCAAGCTCAAGACGTAACATGTATTACTACGATCGAGATTCAATAAACCATTTACATTGGGTGTATGACCATAGAAGGTATTGCAATAAACATGATCCAATCATATTCATGCTCAACGCAAACACCAAATAACATTTATTTAGGTTCAACACTAGTCATGAAGGTAGAGTGAGTATGCGATGGTGATCTTATCAACCATGGAATCTCTTCCAACACACATCAAAACTTCGCCCACAACTAGTCTCTGGTCATTTTGTAACTCCTGTTTCGAGTTTCTAATCTTAGCAACAGAGCTGGTATCAAATACCCAGGGGCTACTATGAATACTAGTAAAGTACACATCAATAATATGTATATCAAATATACCTTTGTTCACTTTGTCATCATTCTTATCCGCCAAGTATTTGGCAATTCCGCTTCCAGTGAACATTTCCTTTGCAGTACAAGCACTCACTTTCAGGCTTGGGTCTAGCTTTGGGATTCTTCATGGGAGTGGCAACTTGCTTGTCATTCTTCTTGAAGTTCCCTTTCTTTCCCTTTGCCCTTTTTCTTGAAACTAGTGGTCTTGTTAACCATCAACACTTGATGCTCTTTCTTGATTTCTACCTTCGCCGATTTCAGCATGGCAAAGATCTCGGGAATCGTTTTGTCATCCCTTGCATATTATAGTTCATCACGAAGTTCTAGTAGCTTGTTGATAGTGACTAGAGAACTCTGTCAATCACTATCTTATCTGGAAAATTAACTCCCACTTGATTCAAGAGATTGTAGTACCCAGACATTCTGAGTACATGCTCACTGGCTGAGCTATTCTCCTCCATCTTGTAGGCAAAGTACTTGTCAGAGGTCTCATACCTCTTGATACGGGCATGAATCTGAAATACCAATTTCCAGCTCTTGGAACATCTCATATGCTCTGTGGCGTTCAAAACATTTTTGAAGTCCCAGTTATAAGCCGTAAAGCATGGCGCACTAAACTATCAAGTAGTCATCATATCAAGCTTGCAAAACGTTCATAATGTATGTATCTGCTCCTGCAACAGGTTTTTCACCTAGCGGTGCATCAAGGAAATAATTCTTCTGTGCAGCAACAAGGATAATCCTCATATCACGGATCCAGTCCGCATCATTGCTACTATCATCTTTCAACTTTTCTCTAGGAACATATCAACAAAATATAGGAGCTATATCACGAGCTATTGATATACAACATAGATATGCAAATACTACCAGGACTAAGTTCATGATAAATTAAGTTCAATTAATCAAATTACTTAAGAACTCCCACTTATATAGACATCCATCAAGTCATCTAAATGATATGTGATCCAAATCAACTAAACCATGTCCCATCATCACGTGAGATGGAGTAGTCTTCAATGGTGAACATCTCTATGTTGATCATATATACTATATGATTCACGTTCGACCTTTCGGTCTCCAGTGTTCCGAGGCCATGTCTGTACATGCTAGACTCATCAAGTTTAACCCGTGGTTTTTCCGCATGTGCAAAACTGTCTTGCACCCATTGTATGTGAACGTAGAGCCTATCAAACCCGATCATCACGTGGTGTCTCAACACGACGAACTGTCGCAACAGTGCATACTCAGGGAGAAAACTTATACCTTGAATAGTTAAGGGATCATCTTATAATGCTACCACCATACTAAGCAAAATAAGATGCATAAAAGATAAACATCACATGCAATCAAAATATGTGACATGATATGGCCATCATCATCTTGTGCCTTTGATCTCCATCTCCAAAGCACCATCATGATATCCGTCGCCACTGGCTTGACGCCTTGATCTCCATTGTAGCGTCGTGGTCGTCTCGCCAACTATTGTTTCTACAACTATTGCTAATGCATAGTGATAAAGTAAAGCAATTACATGGCGTTTGCATTTCATACAATGAAGAGACAACCATAAGGCTCCTGCCGGTTGCTAGTAACTTTTACAAAACATGATCATCTCATACAATAACGTATATCACATCATGTCTTGACCATATCACATCACAACATGCCCTGCAAAAACAAGTTAGACGTCCTCTACTTTGTTGTTGCAAGTTTTACGTGGCTGCTACGGGCTTCTAGCAAGAACCATTCTTACCTACGCATCAAAAACCACAATGGTGATTTATCAAGCTTGCTGTTTTAACCTTCAACAAGGACCGGCCGCAGTCAAATTCTATTCAACTAAAGTTGGAGAAATAGACACCCGCCAGCCACCTTTATGCAAAACTAGTTGCATGTCTATCGGTGGAACCGGTCTCATGAATGTGGTCATGTAAGGTTGGTCTGGCCTGCTTCATCCAACAATACCGCTGAGGGAGTCCTGGACTAGGGGGTGTTCGGATAGCCGGACTATCATCATCGGCTGGACTCCAAGACTATGAAGATACAAGATTGAAGACTTCGTCCCGTGTCCGGATGGGACTTTCCTTGGCGTGGAAGGCAAGCTTGGCAATACGGATATGTAGATCTCCTACCATTGTAACCGACTCTGTGTAACCCTAGCCCTCTCCGATGTCTATATAAACCGGAGGGTTTTAGTCCGTAGGACGAACAACCATTACAACAATCATACCATAGGCTAGCTTCTAGGGTTTAGCCTCCTTGATCTCGTGGTAGATCCACTCTTGTAATACCCATATCATCAATATCAATCAAGCAGGAGTAGGGTTTTACCTCCATCGAGAGGGCCCGAACCTGGGTAAAAACATCGTGTCCCTTGTCTCCTGTTACCATCCGCCTAGACGCACAGTCCAGGACCCCCTACCTGAGATCCGCCGGTTTTGACACCGACATTGGTGCTTTCATTGAGAGTTCCTCTGTGTCGTCACCGATAGGCTTGATGGCTCCTTCGATCGTCAACAACGACGCAGTCCAGGGTGAGACTTTTCTCCCCGGACAGATCTTCGTGTTCGGCGGCTTTGCACTGCGGGCCAATTCGCTTGGCCGTCTGGATCAGATCGAAAGCTACGCCCCTGGCCATCAGGTCAGATTGGAAGCCTAAACTTCACGGCTGACATCCGCGGAGACTTGATCTTCGATGGATTCGAGCCACAGCCGAGCGCGCCGCACTGTCACGATGGGCATGATTTAGCTATGCTGCCGGACAGCGCCCTGAAGGCCGCACACGAGTCCGCTCCGACCCTTAGTCCGGAGCCGACCGCGCAAATCAAGGACGGGTGGCTAGACACCGCCTCGAGGGCTGCAACTTCTACGGCAATGGAGCCGAATACTGACCTTGTCCCTTGTAAAGCCCGTGACTCCGAGGTGCCGGACTCCTCGCCAGACTCCAAACCTCCTGCGCCCCTACCAATCGAATCCGATTGGGCGCCGATCATGGAGTTCACCACTGCGGACATCTTTCAGCACTCACCCTTTGGCAACATCCTGAATTCGCTAAATTATCTCTCGTTATCAGGAGAGCCCTGGCCGGACTGCGGTCAGAACTGTTGGGATGCGGACGACGAAGAAATTCAAAGCCCACCCACCACCCACTTTGTAGCCACTGTCGACGATCTAACCGACATGCTAGACTACGACTCCGAAGACATCGACGGTATGGACGACGATGCCGGAGACGACCAAGAACCAGCGCCTACGGGGCACTGGAAGACCACCTCGTCATACGACATATATATGGTGGACATCCCAAAGGATGGGAATGGCGAAGAAGCAGCGGAGGCAGATTCCTTTAAGAAACAGCCCAAGCGCCGGCGTCAGCGGCGCCGCTCTAAATCCCGCCACAGCAAAAATGGAGATTCCGGCACCGGAGATAATAACACCCCAGAGAGTGCCGAAGACAACCCCCTCCAGCAAGATTCAGCACAGGAGGACGGAGAAGCCAGCCCTCAAGAGAGAGCGGCAGACGAAGAGGTAGAGGATGATAATTACATGCCTCCCTCCGGAGACGAGGCAAGCCTCAATGACGACGAATTCGTCGTGCCCGAGGATCCCGTCGAAAAAGAGCGTTTTAAATGCAGGCTTATGGCCACAGCAAACAGCCTAAAGAAAAAGCAGCAACAGCTCCGAGCTGATCAAGATCTGCTAGCCGATAGATGGACTAAAGTCCTGGCGGCCGAAGAGTATGAACTCGAACGCCCCTCCAAAAGCTACCCAAAACGCAAGTTGCTCCCCTGATTAGAGGAGGAGTATAAACCCTCATCACCAGCGCACAATACGGCAGACCGGCCACCTCGTGGCCGCGACAGAGAGGCCTCTAGGCCCTCCATCAGGACCGTACCCCGGCACCGCTCGAAAAGTATGAAGCCACGGGGGAATGCGCCAGACTTGCGAGACATATTGGAGCACAAGGCAAGACAGTTAAGATCGATCTACGGATCTCGTGGGCGCCCCACGATGCACGACGATTACCATCACGCCGGATACAACAACTCCGGCCGGGCCGAACACAGTGGACAAAGCTCGCTTGAGCTACGTCGTGATATTGCCCAATATAGAGGCGCCGCACACCCACTATGCTTCACAGATGAGGTAATGGATCATCAAATCCCGGAAGGGTTTAAACCCGTGAACATTGAATCCTACGATGGCACAACAGACCCCGCGGTTTGGATCAAAGACTATCTCCTTCATATCCAAATGGCCCGCGGTGACGATCTCCACGCCATCAAATATCTCCCACTCAAGCTTAAAGGACCAGCTCGGCATTGGCTTAACAGCTTGCCAGCAGAGTCAATTGGGTGTTGGGAGGACCTGGAAGCCGCATTCCTTGACAACTTCCAGGGCACATATGTGCGACCACCAGACGCCGATGACCTAAGCTACATAATTCAGCAGCCAGACGAATCGGCCAGACAGTTCTGGACACGGTTCTTAACAAAGAAAAATCAAATCGTCGACTGTCCGGATGCGGAGGCCATCGCAGCCTTCAAACATAACATCCGCGACGAGTGGCTGGCCCGGCACCTAGGACAGGTAAAGCCGAAATCCATGGCAGCCCTCACATCACTCATGACCCGCTTCTGTGCGAGAGAGGATAGCTGGCTAGCCCGCAGTAACAACCTCAACAAAAGTTCTGGTAGTCCAGATACCAAGGACCGCAATGGCAGGTCGCGTCGAAACAAAAACAAACGCCGCGTTAACGGCGATAACACTGAGGATACGGCCGTCAACGCCGGAATCAGAGGCTCCAAACCCGGTCAGCGGAAGAAGCCATTCAAAAGAACTACTCCGGGTCCGTCCAATTTGGACCGAATACTCGACCGCTCGTGCCAGATACACGACACCCCCAAAAAGCCAGCCAATCACACCAACAGGGATTGTTGGGTATTCAAGCAGGCAGGCAAGTTAATCGCCGAAAACAATGACAAGGGGCCGCATAGCAACGACGAGGAAGAGACCCAGCCACCTAACAATAGAGGACAGAAGGGTTTCCCCCCACAAGTACGGACAGTAAACATGATATACGCAACCCACATACCCAAGAGGGAGCGGAAGCATGCACTTAGGGATGTATATGCGATGGAGCCAGTCGCCCCGAAGTTCAATCCATGGTCCTCTTGCCCGATCACTTTTGATCCAAGGGATCACCCCACCAGTATCCGACATGGCGGATTCGCCGCATTGGTTTTAGACCCAATCGTCGATGAATTTCACCTCACCAGAGTCCTGATGGACGCCGACAACAGCCTGAACCTGCTTTATCAGGACACAGTGCGCAAGATGGGCATAGACCCCTCAAGGATTAAACCTACAAAGACGACCTTCAAAGGCGTCATACCAGGTGTAGAGGCCAACTGTACAGGCTCAGTCACACTGGAAGTGGTCTTCGGATCCCCGGATAACTTCCAAAGCGAGGAGTTAATCTTCGACATAGTCCCGTTCCGCAGCAGCTATCACACTCTGCTTGGACGGACCGTGTTTGCAAAGTTCAACGCGGTGCCGCATTACGCATACCTCAAGCTCAAGATGCCAGGCCCTCGAGGAGTCATCACGGTCAACGGAAACACTGAACGCTCCCTCCGAACGGAGGAACACACAGCGGCTCTCACGGCAGAAGTACAGAGCAGCCTCTTAAGGCAATTTTCGAGTCCGGCCGTTAAGCGACCGGACACAGCCAAACGCGCCCGGAGTAACCTACAACAAGACCACCTGGCACGTTCCGAGCACGCGTAGCAATGCGGCCCCAACCCTAGCCCCTGCCAAGTTGCAAGACTGATCCTTCGCGTACATCTTTACGCTCTGGAGATACCATGGGCATAGGGGGAGGGGCACGGCCACCACAGGCCCAGAATGCGGCTTAACCGCACCAGGGGCTCCCAAGTGTGTGACTCCTTTTATTTTTTCTTCTTTTTTTCTTACCCACAGGACCCCGTTCACCGGAGGCCCTGTCCGGCAGTAGACCCGTCGAACTCACGATGCCACAGCCAGGGAAGGGAAAGGCTACGACGAACACTCAGGTGGTCTCCATTACGAGCATTAAATCTGTTTAATACACCATTCCGTAGCCTACCCCTGGAGGGGGACATGTTTAATAGTCCAATCCCTTGCTTACCACACTATTTGTATCGCTCTGCATTCATGGCAGTATTTCTGGAATAAACAATGCATTGATTTTTGCTTATAATTGCATTTCTTTCTTATATATGTTCGTTTATGTCATGTTGCATCCGTACACTTTGGTACGGCCGAATACACCAGGGGCTTAAGTTCCCCGCTTTATGGTGTGATAAGTCCGAACACTTTCACAAGTGCGCCACCCCGAACTTATAGCATTATATGCATCGGCTCCGAATCATGTCTTGGGTCAATAGTTGGGTTTGCCCGGCTCCCATGTTTTGGTACCTTACGTTCCGTTTTATCGGCTAAGGTAGCACTAGGAGAACCACTGCGATTGCGCCCCGGTTGAGCTGGGCGAGTGCCTCAGTGGAGAAAGCTAAAACTGACCGTCATGATAAGGCGAGAGCTGGTCGCTGTTCGAGAGGTTTTTTCGAGTCCCTGAAGACTTATGCCGCTTAGAGCGAGGAACCGGCTTTGTCCGGCCCAGGCGTGGATAGCGCCCCGACCTCGGTCTTCCGAACACTAGGGGCTTCGCCGAAATTTAAAATTATAGAATTCTATGGCTAAGTGAGAGTGTTCAAGCGTTATAAGTCTGGTTGCCTCGTTCGTTGTGTTGAGCGCCTCCCTAGATGGACCCAAACATGGGAACAAGAGTGCTCAAGTTTATCCCGAACACCCCAGCACTAGTGGCATGGGGCTGAAGCCGACGACTTGCCATCTCTCAGATTTGATAAATGGCCGCACAGAAGGTAATATTTTAAATTAATAAGCGTTGCTTAGCGCATATGGACACAGTCTTCAGCGCATAGGATAACATAATGCGATTCTACTCAAATATTACATCCTTGGAGCACTCATCCTCAATGATGCGGGCTCCCTTCAGGACACTCTTATAATACATTTCGGGCGTGCGATACTCCTTGCCCGCCGGCGGCGCGTCCGTCAGAAGCTTCTCAGCGTCCATCCTGCCCCACTGCACTTTTGCACGGGCAAGGGCCCGACGGGCACCTTCAATGCAGGCGGAGTGCTTGACGACTTCCACCCAGGGACACGCATTCACCAGCCGCCGCACCAGGCCGAAGTAGCTCCCAGGCATGGCCTCCTTGGGCCACAGCCGAACTATGAGGCCCTTCATGGCCTATTCGGCTACCTTGTGGAGCTCGACCAGCTGCTTCAGCTGGTCGCTAAGGGGCACTGGATGTCCGGCCTCAGCATACTGAGACCAGAAGACCTTCTCCGTCGAGCTCCCCTCCTCGGCCCAGTAATTCACATTCACATGCTTGCTTCGCATGAAAAATGCCTTACCTGCCGCTATTTTCTTCACTGCCTCAATCTCCTGGAGGGCCTTATGGGCTTCGGCCTTAGCGGCTTTGGCACTCTCAAGAGCCGAGGCAAGCTCGGACTCTCGAGTCTTCGAGTCGCGCTCCAAACTCTCATGCTTTTCCACGAGAGCCTGGAGCTCTTGCTGCACCTCCGCCACCCGCGCCTCCTGCTTCTCTCGCTCATCTCGTTCCGCGGCCGCATTACGTTCGGCCGCGGACACGGCCTACTTCAGGGTCGCCACCTTGTTTGTGGCCCCTGGAGTACCCACGTTATCCTTGTTATTTCTCTTGCAACCAGAATCCTTTTCTATAAGGTAAAAATTCAATACGGTGTCACTCACCTTCCTTGTCCTCGAGCTGCTTCTTGGCACGGCCGAGCTCGCTCTCGGACCGCTCGAGGTTCTGCTTCAAAGCATCGACCTCTGCAGTCAGTGTGGCAGAGGTCAGTAGCGCAGCCTGCAATCCCATATTGACATATTTTTTAGAACTCCTGCGTATATCTTTGTAAGATCCTCAGTCCGGTTTTTCTTCCCGAACACTGAACCGAGCATCAGGGGCTACTGTCTATGCGGTATTATATTACATGTCTTAAAATTCTTACCTCAAAGCCTGTTAGAAGGCTGCTGCAGGCTTCGGTCAGCCCGCTCTTGGTGAGCTGAACCTTCTGAATCACCGCACTCATGATAGTGCGGTGTTCTTCCTCGATGGAAGCGCCGTTGAGCGCTTCCAACAAGTTATCCGGCGCCTTCGGTTGGATGGAGGCCGCCGGTGTCACGGTCTTGCCCTTCTTACGAAGGGGCCGCCTACCGGGCTCCGGAACCACTGCTGGTTCCGGTGTGGAGTCCGGTACGAAGTCTGGGGGGTTACCCTGTGGCACCTCCGGAGCCTCCCCCCCTGGTGGGTTCCCTCCTGGGATCCCACCTCGGCGTCATCAGCATCACGAGGGGTGGAGGTGGTTGGAAGGGAATCCATATCCGACGTAGCCAAGGACCCGCTCGACGAAGCGGGAAGATCGTCCTTGGCCGGACTACAGGTTGTATGCGGCATTAGAAGGACACCAGGTGGCAAAAAGAGAAATTATATATCATCCAGGAATCCAGATACTTACGATCTTGTGAGGGGCTTGGCCCTTGAGGGCCACTCCTCGTCGCCGTCGTCGACGTTGGCGGAGCAGTCCGGAGGAAGGGTCCTTCCCTTTTTGGACCCTTCGGCCTCCCTCGCTGGGGTAGCCTTCCTCTTCTTCTCTCCCCCCGCTGGGGGAGAGTCTTCCTTCTTCTCCTCCTCGTCCTCAGGGGAGGAGTCCGCCTCGGATTCATTGGACGATGAGTCCGATACCACCTGACGCCGGGAACTCCTTCGGGTTCCCGTGGCCTTCTTCTTGGCCTTCTTCTCCGGCACCACATAAAGTGCCGGGACCAGCAGCCCCGTCAAACGGGTGTCCAGTGGATCTTTTGGAAGGGGAGCCGGACAGTTAACCTGTCCAGACATCTTCTGCCAGTCCTGTTAAAGGCATTGGGAGTTTAGATCCCACATAGAGTCAAACCATGAAAGAAATGAGTGTCCCATAAAGGATAACATAGCTTACCTCGCCGGCCGGGCGCTGCGTGCTGAATCTGTGATCTTCAGTTGCGGATGCGGGGGCTTCTCCGCCCTTGAACAGCACCCTCCAAGCAGCTTCGTACGTCGTGTCGAAGAGCCCGCTCAAGGTCCGGTGCTGTGCCGGATTAAACTCCCACAAATTGAAAGCCCGTTGTTGGCAGGGGAGAATCCAGCGGACGAGCATGACCTGGATCACGTTGACAAGTTTAAGCTTCTTGTTCACCAGGGTCTGGAGACAGGACTGGAGTCCGGTCAGCTCCTCCGAACTACCCCATAGCAAGCCCTTCTCTTTCCAGGAGGTGAGCTGCATGGGGGTACCAGATCTGAACTCGGGGGCCGCTGCCCATTTAGGGTCACGCGGCTCGGTGATGTAGAACCACCTCGATTGCCACCCTTTGATGGACTCCACAAAGGCACCCTCGAGCCAAATGACGTTGGGCATTTTGCCGACCGTGGCACCTCTGCACTCCGCTTGGACGCCCTTCACCACCTTTGGTTGACATTGAAGGTCTTTAGCCACAAGCCGAAGTGGGGCTGGATGCAGAGGAAGGCCTCGCACACGATGATAAACGCCGAGATGTTGAGGATGAAGTTTGGCGCCAGATCGTGGAAGTCCAGGCCGTAGTAATACATGAGCCCTCGGACGAAGAGGTGAAGTGGGAAGCCCAGTCCGCGGAGGAAGTGGGGAAGAAATACAACCCTCTCTTGGGGCCTGGGGGTGGGGATGAGCTGCCCCTCGTCGGGCAGCCGGTGCGCGATGTCGCTGGACAGGTATCCGGCGCCGCACAGCTTTTCGATGTGCCCCTCCGTGATGGAGGAGGCCATCCACTTGCCTCCCGCTCCGGACATGGCTGGAGAAGGTTGAGGCGAGATGTGCGGACTTGGGCGCTGGAGCTCGAGTGCGCGGAGATGGATAGGCAAAGGAGGAAGAAGGCGTAGGTAAAAAAGGTGGATCCTTATCCCCTTATATATGGATGGACAATGACTATGCGTCCCCACCGGCCTGGTAAAACTCACTTATCTCCCAAGCGCCGCAATCAATGGCGCGGTTGGGTTATCCACGTCCGTATTGATGGGAATCCCGGAATAAGGGGAACACGATCTCTGCTTCGACAAGACGTTCCAAGGAAACCGCTTCGCTAAACGCGCTGAGGTGGTATAATAAAAACGATTCAAGTAAAGGCTTGGTAGTGGTGTGACGTCATGCCACAAAATACGTCAGCAGATTGAACTTGTGTACATATTATTCTCTCTACGGTGGTATGTGGAATTTATTTTACAGAGCCGGACACTATCCTGGTGTTTGCAATCTTCTATGAATTATTCGGAGGAGGAACCCGCCTTGCAATGCCGAAGACAATATGCACGCCAGACTCGTCGTAATTGAAGCCTGGTTCAGGGGCTACTGAGGGAGTCCTGGACTAGGGGGTGTCCGGATAGCTGGACTATCATCATCGGCCGGACTCCAAGACTATGAAGATACAAGATTGAAGACTTCGTCCCGTGTCCGGATGGGACTTTCCTTGGCGTGGAAGGCAAGCTTGGCAATACGGATATATAGATCTCCTACCATTGTAACCGACTCTGTGTAACCCTAGCCCTCTCCGGTGTCTATATAAACCGGAGGGTTTTAGTCCGTAGGACGAACAACCATTACAACAATCATACCATAGGCTAGCTTCTTGGGTTTAGCCTCCTTGAACTCGTGGTAGATCCACTCTTGTAATACCCATATCATCAATATCAATCAAGCAGGAGTAGGGTTTTACCTCCATCAAGAGGGCCCGAACCTGGGTAAAAACATTGTGTCCCTTGTCTCCTTTTACCATCCGCCTAGACGCAAAGTCCGGGACCCCCTACCCGAGATCCGCCGGTTTTGACACCGACAACCGCCGAATCAAAATAAGACATTGGTGGTAAGCAGTATGATGATCACCGCCAACAACACTTTGTGTTCTACTCGTGCATATTATCTACGCATAGACCTGGCTCGGATGCCACTGTTGGGAAACTTAGCATGCAATTTCAAAAAAATCCTACGCTCACGCAAGATCTATCTAGGAGATGCATAGCAACAAGAGGGGAGAGTGGGTCCACGTACCCTCGTAGACCGAAAGCGGAAGCGCACGGTTGATGTAGTCAAGCTTCTTCTCGTTTCGACCGATCAAGCACTGAACATACATCACCTCCGAGTTCTGGACACGTTCAGCTTGATGACATCCCTCGAACTCTTTATCTAGCAAAGTGTCGAGGGAGATTTTTGTCAGCACGACAGCATGGTGACAGTGATGGTGAAGTGATCCGCGTAGGGATTCTCTTAAGCACTACGAAGATATGACCAGAGGTGTAAACTGTGGAGGGGCGCCACACACTGCTAATAGATGTTGTTGTGTATTCTAGGCACCTCCCCCCTCATATATATAGGTGGGAGGGAGAGGGAGCAGCCAAGGGGGCGCCCAAGTAGGAGAAATCCTTCTTGGGGCCCTAGTCCTATTCTCCCCCCTTACCATAATTTCCGGAGGGGGAAGGAAGGAGGAGGGAGGGATGGAAGGGGGAGGCCGAATCCATCCCCTTCCTTTCTCTTCCCCTTTAGGTTCGGCCTATATGGGGGGCGCAGCAGCCCATGTCGGCTACTGGGTTTCCCCTCCTGGCCCATTGTTGGTGTCCAAACCGGCAGATCTCGGGTAGGGGGGCCCAAGTTGTACGTCTGAGGACCAATGGTAACTATGGACAAAGGACACAGTGTTTATCCAGGTTCGGGCCCTCTTAATGGAGGTAAAACCCTACTCCTGCTTGATTATATTCGAGGGTATAGGGGTTTCAAGAGTTGATCTACCTCGACATCGATTCGGCTAACCCTAGATTAGCTAGCCTAGCAATGTTGTGATCCTGCCTCCGATCTACCCTCCGGTTTATATAAACACCGAAGGGGCTTAGGGTTGTACAAAGTTGGTTTTACAGAAAGGAATAACATATCCGGACACCTATACTTGCCATCCACGCATACGAGAGTCCCCACCGGACACGAGAGGTGATCTTCTGCCTTGTATATTGACGGCCCATCAGTCCGGCCCACATCGATAGACCGGACGCCCGAGGACCCCTTAGTCCAGGACTCCCTCAGTAGCCCCTAAACCAATATTCAATGATGATATATTCGGTGTTTAGATTGTCTTCGGCATTGCAAGGCGGGTTCCTTGAAGAATACACATCGGCTTTCCTCTGTAAAAGAATTATATCCGGCTTTTCATAATGAACACAACCCTTAGCCGCGAAGGCAGGATATATAAAAAATGAGAATAGTGTCTTTTACTGATAACTTTTTCGACGAAGTGCCAGACCTGACCCTTCGGCATTTTGAACTGTTTTTACACGTCGCGTTCCACATTTCGAGGCCACGCCCCATTGGCACATCTTGTCAAAATAGGGATCATGTCCACTTAATACGGGAGTGCACATTAATGATATTTGGGAAATCCAACCATTTGCGGCGCACGCCTTCATTGGGAATAGGCGAGGTTCAAGGCACAAGTGGGTGGCGGTTGGCATTTTTACTGCCTATAAGAGGGCAATGGATCTTTACTTTCTCCCCCACTCCTTCGCATCTTCTCAGCCTCCCAATCCCCCAAGCTCTCTATGTCCGCAAAGTCTCTGTCTTCCTCACCACCACCACCACCTTCTCCAACCATGTCCAGATATAGCTCCAAAGGCAAGTGGGAGGCCTCCTCTGTGACGGAGAATGAGATAAAAGATCTCCGGAGTGCGGGGTATCTCACTGCCGACATCAAGCACAGGCTTCCCCCTGAAGGTCAAGTAATTCCCACTCCGGAGCCCGGCGAACGGGTCGTCTTCCTGCCCCACTTCCTTAGAGGGCTAGGTTTTCCACTCCACCAGTTTGTCCGCGGACTCATGTACTACTATGGGCTAGATTTCCACGATCTAGCCCCGAACTCTTTCCTCCACATCTCGGCGTTCATCGTCGTGTGTGAGGCTCTCCTCCGGGTCCAACCACACTTCGGCCTATGGCTCAAGGTTTCCAATGTGAAGCCGAAGGTGGTCGACGGGCAGCACGCGGACTGCGGCAGAGCTATGATTAGCAAGCCGCCGAATACCACATGGCCCAGGGGGGCCTTTGTGGAGACTGTGAAGATCTGGCAACAGGAATGGTTCTACGTCACCGAGCCGCGCCGCACTAAGTGGGCAACCATTCCGGAGTTCAGATCCGGATCCCCATGAGGCTCTCCTGAAACGCGAAGGCCCTCGATTGGGGGTCCCAGACGAAGGTGCAGGTGCTGAAAATGTGCATCACCAACGTGCTGGGGAAGAACGTGGTTCAGATCATGCTCTTACGCCGCATTCTCCCCTGCCAGCGCCGGGCTTCCCCCATGTGGGAATTCAAGCCGGAGGGGCCGCGGATGCTACAACACTTCCTCGGCACCACGCACGAGGGAATGTGGAAGCTGCTTTTCAAGGCGTAGAAGAGCAACTGGCCCATGGAGACCGAAGACATCAGCCTCAATTCCGCGAATCTGGCCTCTCTAGTAAGTATTTGATATTTCCGAAGATATATCTAGTATATATATATCCGATCTATGCCGAACTCATCAAACTATCCTCTATTACAGGGCTGGACCAAGAACGCGGAGCAGATCAAGAGTCTGGCTCCACTGCCTGAAAACCTAGTCACTCCTTAGCTGGAGGAGATGCTGGTCCCGGTGCTTTATAAGCCGTCGGAGAAGAAGGCCAAGAAGAAGAGCAAGCGGCCCAACGACGGGCCTTGCCGCAAAGGCCCTCCGAAACCTGTGTCCGGAGAGACCGAGCCCATCTCCTCCCACAAGGAAGATGAGGATGAAGAGGAGGAGGAGGAGGAGGAGGAGGAAGAGGAAGTGGAGAGCGACTCCCCCCTCAAGATGAGGAGGGGAAAGAGGACAACCTCCGAGAACCTGGAGGGGGCGACGCCAAAGAAGGGGAGGGTGGTCCTCTTGGATAGTTCGGACTCGGAGTCCGAACACAGCCCAGAGAGGGTCTAAAGGGAGAAGCCCCTTGCCAGAAAGTAAGTGTCAGAAACTTACTTGCTTCAATTATTGCTTTAATCTGCCTCTATAATGCCCAATCCTTTGATGCTTTTCAGCCCTCCGCGCGAGATCCCAATCCCCTCTTCTTCAGAGGGAACTCTCTAGCTCCTGGAGAGGCAGAGAGTGACGACCCATCCCGCGCCCTCTCTCCCCCGACCATGGAGGATACCGAGGTGTCATCCCAAAGGGCATCTCCTGGTCGGGGAGGGGAGGATGAGACCGTCCAGAAGGCGCCCGAGGACAACACCTCAGACGCTGTAGAGCAGGGCACGGCAACCCCCATGACCACCGAGGATGGGGGGCCTCAACCATTCAGGCCCTCGCCAAACACCATCTCAGAGACCAGTACGGCTCCGGGTTCGGACCAACATCCCCTTTCGAAAGAGGGGGAGGAGCAGGAGCTCTATCGACGGCCTCTAGCAATCCGGAGGCCGCTGATGCTATGCAGGAGGCACTGCAATGTGCCTCCCTCATGGAGGAACACCGCACCCTGATGGGTGCGGTCATGGAAAAGGTTTGGTCCGCAAAGAGCAGACTGACCGAAGCCTTCAACAGCCTATTGACAGGCTTTGAGGTAAGTGGTGTAATATTCTGTACTAGCTTTTATTTTTGTACACATATATGTGTTAGGCGAAACCCATGTGTAGACAGTAGCCCCTGAGACTATGTCCGAATTAGGGCAATCCGGACAGAGGATCAAAATAGGTTAATAACATGCCATATATATTGTTGGACAGGCTTCGACATTGGCGGCTACTGCCCAGGCCGCAGAGATAGCCGAGCTTAATCAAAAGATTCAGCTATCGGACGAGGAACTCGACCGCATCAACAAGCGAGTTAATGAAACCCAAGGTATGTGAAAGTACTCCATACCTGAAAGTGATCTTTATATGTAGTCGTGTAAACTGACTAAAAATGTTATAAAATACTCACAATTGGCGTAGCTGAGGTCGAGTCCCTCAAGAGCGCCCTCGCCGAAGCCAAGAAGGAGGCGGAGGTGACCAAGGCGACCACGGACAAAGCCGCCAAGGATTTAGAGGAGGAGCAAACAACCCGCCGACTACATGAGGCGCGGGTGGGGGATGTCGAGCAGGAGCTCAAGGACGCCATCGCTAGGTGTGAGTCCTTGGAGCAGAAGAGTTTGGAGCAAGCCTGCAAGCTCACCAAAGCACATGATAGCCTGAAGGAAGCCCGGGTTGATGCCCAGGGCGCTCTCCAGGAGATCCAAGAGGCAAGGAAGATTGCGGCTGGTAAGGCCTTTATCATGCAAAGTAGATTTACCAGCAAGAGATCTATTTTACTGGCCCAAGTTTGGAGCTCTCCAGGCACCTTTGCGAATCTGCCGAGGAGTATTGCGGATGTCGCTGCATTCTTCCGAGCCGAAGAGGGGATCTCAACGGAGAAGTTGTTCTGGTCGCAGTACCTCGCGCTGGAACTTCCAGTGCCCCTAACTGACCAGTTGAAGCAGCTGTCCGAGCTGCACAAGGTGGATGGCCTGGCCATGAAGGATGCAATAGTCCATTTATGGCTGGCCGAGGCCGTCCCTAGTAGTCACTTCGGACTCGTGAAGAGGCTGGTGGAGGCGCTTCCCGCGATCGATGCCCTCAAGCGGTCGTCCTGCATAGAAAGTGCTCGGATGGCCTTCGCCTGTGTCAAGGTGCAGTGGGCAAAGATGAAGGCCACCGAGATTGTCACCGCAGGGCCACCTGAAGGCAAGGAGCACTGGCGGCCGGAGAAGTACTTCGACAAGGTCCTCGAGGGAGCCCGTATTGTAGAGGTTGAGTGCTCCATGGACATCATATTTTAATAGTTTTGTCCGGTTGGTAAGAGTCATGTAATGAATTCATGATGTAAGAATGGTTATGCTTTTTATGATTAGTTTATCCTCCTATTTGGCCGTTTATATGTCTGAAAGTTTACCAGTCGTCGGCTTCAGCCCCCACATAAATGTTATAGGGGTGTTCAGGAGCGCATACCAACACTTAATCCAACGTCTTGGTCCGATGTAGGAGGCGTCTTGCGGAGTGAAACAGGCAATCAGACTATGCGTCTTTAATACTTTCACTTAGTGATACGTCTCCAACGTATCTATAATTTTTGATTGTTCCATGCTATTATATTACCCCTTTTGGATGTTTATGGGCTTTATTTTACACATTTATATCATTTTTGGGACTAACCTACTAACCGGAGGGCCAACCCGTATTGCTGTTTTTTTTTTGCCTATTTCAGTATTTCGAAGAAAAGAAATATCAAACGGAGTCCAAACGGAATGAAACCTTTGGGAGCATGACTTTTGGAACGAACATGATCTAGAGGACTTGGAGTGCAAGTCAAGAAGCAGCCGAGGCCTCCACGATATAGGAGGGCGCCCCCCTATAGGGTGCGCCCCCTGTCTCATGGGCCCCTCGGGCGTCCACCGACGTACTTCTTCCTCCTATATAAGCCTACGTACCCAGAAAACACCCAAGGAGCCAACGAAACACAATTTCCACCGCCGTAACCTTCTGTATCCGCGAGATCTCATCTTGGAGCCTTCGTCGGAACTCTGCCAGAGGGGGAATCGACCATGGAGGGCTTCTACATCAACATCCTTGCCCCTCCAATGAGTTGTGAGTAGTTTACCACAGACCTACGGGTCCATAGTTATTGCCTAGATGGCTTCTTCTCTCTTTTTGGATCTCAATACAATGTTCTCCCCCTCTCTTGTGGAGATCTATTTGATGTAAACTCTTTTTGTGGTGTGTTTGTCGAGATCAGATGAGTTGTGGGTTTATGATCAAGTTTATCTATGAATAATATTTGAATCTTCTCTGAATTATTTTATGTATGATTGAGTTATCTTTGCAAGTCTCTTCGAATTATCAGTTTGGTTTGGCCTACTAGATTGATCTTTCTTGCCATGGGAGAAGTGCTTAGCTTTGGGTTCAATCTTACGGTGTCCTTTCCCAGTGACAGCAGGGGCAGCAAGGCACGTATTGTATTATTGCCGTCGAGGATAACAAGATGGGGGTTATATCATATTGCTTGAGTTTATCCCTCTACATCATGTCATCTTGCTTAAGGCATTACTCTGTTCTTATGAACTTAATACCCTAGATGCAGGCAGGAGTCGGTCGATGTGTGGAGTAATAGTAGTAGATGCAGGCAGGAGTCGGTCTACTTTTCACAGACGTGATGCCTATATACATGATCATGCCTAAATAATCTCATAATTATTCGCTTTTCTATCAATTGCTCGACAGTAATTTGTTCACCCACCGTAATACTTATGCTATCTTGAGAGAAGCCAGTAGTGAAACCTATGGCCCCCGGGTCTATCTTTTATCATATTTGCTCCCAACCTACTTTTATTTGCATCTTTACTTTTTGCATCTATATTAAAAAATACCAAAAATATATTTATCTTATCTTACTATCTTTATTAGATCTCACTTTCGCAAGTGACTGTGAAGGGATTGACAACCCCTTTATTGCGTTGGTTGCGAGTTCTTTGTTTGTTTGTGTAGGTGCATGGGACTTTTGAGGAGCCTCCTACTGGATTGATACCTTGGTTCTCAAAAACTAAGGGAAATACTTACGCTACTATTGCTGCATCACCCTTTCCTCTTCAAGGAAAACCAACGCAAGCTGAAGACGTAGTAAGAAGGATTTCTGGCGCTGTTGCCGTGGAGGTCTTCGCTCAAGTCAGTACATACCAAGTATCCATCACAAACTCATCTCCCTCGCATTTACATTATTTGCCATTTGCCTCTCATTTTCCTCTCCCCCACTTCACACTTGCCGTTTTATTCGCCCTCTCTTTCCCAATCTCTCTCTCTCTCTCTCTCTCTCTCTTTTTCGCTTGCCTTTTTCCGTTTGCTCGTGTGTTAGATCGTTTACCTTGTCGTCATGGATAGTCCTCCTATCCTTATTATTACTCCCAAACAAGAAATTCTCAATTTTAAGCAAAGGGAGGGAGAAAATTTAAAAGATGCTTGGCATAGAATTTGCAATGGCCAATATAAATCTTCTAGGAAGCTTTCTACTTCCGTTCTTCTCTGCAATTTTATGTAGGCATCACTCCTTGGAATAGATGTGTTCTTGATATTGCTACCGGAGGTGATTTCATGAGTAGCCATACGTTTGATGCTTATAATGCTATGTTAGATTTGTTTGGCCCACCACCTCTTTTGGTCAATGGAACTGTTTTAACTTTAGAACACGTTATGCACCGCTTGAGATTATTGAAAATAAGATTGCCACTGTTGAGTTGATTGAAAATTTGGATAAAAAGATTCATAATCATATTACCCAATATGGATCTAGGGTTGGAGTTACTTTGAAAAATCTTAAAGAAAAAGAACCTATAGTCAATGAAAAAATAGATCTAGATTCTGGTAGAATCGGTAAACTTGAGGATATCATTACAAACTTAGGTTCCGTGTTTTCCTCCATGAAAAACACTCCAAAACCCCCTACTAAAACTGCCAAGTTTATTTATGTTCCTAAAAATAAGGGTGAAACTTCTAGTAAGGGAGACGCGGATCTCAAATGCATAAGTGTTCATCCCAATTGTCTCTTTATTGTTAAGGAACCTTTTGCTACCAACGAATTTCCTGAATTTTTGCGTAAAGTTTAGCCATTGCTAAAAAGGGAGAAACCCCTAGAGATCACAAGTGCTCTATTGATGAATTTAGTGCCAAAGATGGCACTCGTTAGATCTATCTTCGTTTTTTGCCTAGCTAGGGGCGTTAAACGATAGCGCTAGTTGGGAGGCAACCCAATTTTCTTTGTGTTTTATGTTTTTGTTCCTGTTTAGTAATAAATCTTGCATCTACATTCTATTTAGATGTGTTTTTATCTTTTAATTAGTGTTTGTGCCAAGTAGAACCTATAGGATAACCTATGATGATAGTTGATTTGATTCTGCTGAAAAACATAAACTTTGCACGCACGAATTTAGTTTTGTTAAATCACAGAAACGTGCTTTTGCGTTGATTATTTTTGCTTCTGATCAATAAACAAATTTTACAGGACGTCCTATTTTTGTAGGAGTTTTAGAGTTCCAGAAGTTTGCGTTAGTTATAGATTGCTACAGACTGTTCTGTTATTGACAGATTCTGTTTTTCGTGTGTTGTTTGCTTATTTTGATGCATCTATGGCTAGTAAATTAGTTTATAAACCATAGAGAAGTTGGATTACTGTAGGTTTAACACCAAAATAAATAAATAATGAGTTCATTACAGTACCTTATGTGGTGGTTTTGTTTTCTTTCACTAACGGAGCTTATAAGATTTCCTGTTGAGTTTTGTGTTGTGAAGTTCTCAAGTTTTGGGTAAAGCTTTTATGGACTATGAATAAGGAGTGACAAGAGCCTAAGCTTGGGGATGACCAATGCACCCCAAGATATTCAAGGATAGCCAAAAGCCTAAGCTTGGGGATGCCCCGGGAAGGCATCCCGTCTTTCGTCTTTGTTCACTAGTAACTTTACTTGGAGCTATATTTTTATTCGCCACATGATATGTGTTTTGCTTGGAGCGTCGTGTATTATATTAGTCTTTGCTTTTTAGTTTACCACAATCATCCTTTCTGTACACACCTTTTGGGAGAAGCCTATTTGATTTGAATTTGCTAGAATACTCTATGTGCTTCACTTATATCTTTTGAGCTTGATAATTTTTGCTCTAGTGCTTCACTTATATCTTTTAGAGCACGGCAGTGACTTATTTTTGTAGAAATTGCTAGTCTCTAATGCTTCACTTATATCTTTTTGAGAGTCTTTTAGAACATCATGGTATTTTCTATGGTTATAAAATTGGTCCTAGAATGGTAGGCATCCAAGTTGGGTCTAATAAAAACTATCATAGGAAGTGAATTGGATGCTATGATCAATTTGATACTTGATAATTGTTTTGAGATATGGAGGTAGTGATATTAAAGTCATGCTAGTTGGGTGATTATGAATTTAAAGAATGCTTGTGTTGAAGTTAGCAAGTCCCGAAGCATGCACGTATGGTTAAAGTTGTGTAACAAATTTGAAATGAAGTGTACCTGGCTTGTGCATCCTTATGAGTGGCGGTCGGGGACGAGCAATGGTCTTTTCCTACCAATCTATCCCCCTAGGAGCATGCGCGTAGTACTTGATTTTTTATGACTTCTAAATTTTTGCAATAAGTATATGAGTTCTTTTGACTAATGTTGAGTCCATGGATTATACGCACTTTTACCTTTCCACCATTGCTAGTCTCTTCAGTACCGTGCATTGCCCTTTCTTACCTTGAGAGTTGGTGCAAACTTCACCGGTGCATCCAAACCCCGTGATACAATACGCTCTATCACACATAAACCTCCTTATATCTTCCTCAAAACAGCCATCATACCTACCTATTATGGCATTTCCATTGGCATTCCGAGATATATTGCCATGCACCTTTCCACCGTTCCGTTTATCATCATCATAACATACTTTACTTTTGTCATATTGCCATTGCATGACCATGTAGTTGACATCGTATTTGTGGCAAAGCCACCATGCATTAATTTTCATACATGTGACTCTTGATTCATTGCACCATCCCAGTACACCGCCGGAGGCATTCATATAGACTCATATCTTGTTCTAGTTTCGAGTTGTAATTCATATGTTGTAATCAATGAAAGTGTGATGATCATCATTATTAGAGCATTGCCCAAAAAAGGAAAAAAAAGAAGAAAGGCCAAAAGAAAAAAAAGAAAGACCCAAAAAAAGGAAAAATAAAAAAAATAAAAATAAAAAGGGCAATGTTACTATCTCTTTTTCCACACTTGTGCTTCAAAGTATCACCTTGTTCTTCATGTAGCGAGTCTCATATATTGTGCTTCAAAGTAGCACCATGTTTTTCATATAGTGAGTCTCATAAGTTGTCTTTTTCATAATAGTGGGAATTTTTCATTATAGAACTTGGCTTGTATATTCCTACAATGGGCTTCCTCAAATGCCCTAGGTCTTCATGAGCAAGCAAGTTGGATGCACACCCACTAGTTTTCTTTTGTTGAGCATTCATTTATAGCTCTAGTACATCCGTTGCATGGCAATCCCTACTCCTCATGTTGACATCAATTGATGGGCATCTCTATAGGCCGTTGATCATCCTCGTCTGAGACTTTCTCTTTTTTTGTCTTCTCCACACAATCCCCATCATCATATTCTATTCCACCCATAGTGCTATATCCATGGCTCACGGTCATGTATTGCGTGAAGGTTAAAAAGTTTGAGATTATTTAAGTATGAAACAATTGCTTGGCTTGTCATCAGGGGTATAGAAGTTGGGAACATCTTTGTGTGACGAAAATGAAGCATAGCCTAACTATATGATTTTGTAGGGATGAACTTTCTTTTGCCATGTTATTTTGAGAAGACATGACTACTTTGATTAGTATGCTTGAAGTGTTACTATTTATTTTATCAATATGAACTTTTACTTTGAATCATTTGGATCTGAACATTCATGCCACAATAAAGAAAATTACATTAAGAATTACGCTAGGTAGCATTCCACATCAAAAATTCTCTTTTTATCATTTACCTACTCAAGGACGAGCAGGAATTAAGCTTGGGGATGCTTGATACGTCACCAACGTATCTATAATTTATGATTGTTCCATGCTATTATATTACCCCTTTTGGATGTTTATGGGCTTTATTTTACACAATTATATCATTTTTGGGACTAACCTACTAACCGGAGGCCTAGCCCGTATTGCTATTTTTTTGCCTATTTCAGTATTTCGAATAAAAGGAATATCAAACGGAGTCCAAACGGAATGAAACCTTCGGGAGCATGATTTTTGGAACGAATGTGATCCAGAGGACTTGGAGTGCAAGTCAAGAAGCAGCCGAGGCCTCCACGAGATAGGAGGGCGCCCCCCTATAGGGTACGCCCCCTGTCTCTTGCGCCCCTCGGGCATCCACCAACGTACTTCTTCCTCCTATATAAGCGTACGTACCCTGAAAACATCCAGGGAGCGAATGAAACACAATTTCCACCGCCGTAACCTTCTTTATCCGCGAGATCTCATCTTGGAGCCTTCGCCCGCACTCTGCCGGAGGGGGAATCGACCATGGAGGGCTTCTACATCAACATCCTTGCCCCTCCGATGAGTTGTGAGTAGTTTACCAGATACCTTCGGGTCCACAGTTATTAGCTAGATGGCTTCTTCTCTCTTTTTGGATCTCAATACAATGTTCTCCCCCTCTCTTGTGGAGATCTATTCGATGTAAACTCTTTTTGCGATGTGTTTGTTGAGATCCAGTGAATTGTGGGTTTATGATCAAGTTTATCTATGAATAATATTTGAATCTTCTCTTAATTCTTCTATGTATGATTGAGTTATCTTTGCAAGTCTCTTTGAATTATCAGTTTGGTTTGGCCTACTAGATTGATCTTTCTTGCCATGGGAGAAGTGCTCAGCTTTGGGTTCAATCTTGCAGTGTCCTTTCCCAGTGACAACAGGGGCAGCAAGGCACGTATTGTATTGTTGCCATCGAGGATAACAAGATGGGGTTTATATCATATTGCTTGAGTTTATCCCTCTACATCATGTCATCTTGCTTAAGGCGTTACTCTGTTCTTATGAACTTAATACTCTAGATGCAGGCAGGAGTCGGTCGTTGTGTGGAGTAATAGTAGTAGATGCCGGCAAGAGTCAGTCTAGTTGTCACGGACGTGATGCCTATATACATGATCATGCCTAGATAACTCATAATTATTCGCTTTTCTATCAATTGCTCGACAGTAATTTGTTCACCCACCATAATACTTATGCTATCTTGAGAGAAGCCACTAGTGAAACCTATGCCCCCCGGGTCTATCTTTTATCATATTTGCTCCATATCTACTTTTATTTTCATCTTTACTTTTTGCATCTATATTATAAAATACCAAAAATATATTTATCTTATCTTACTATCTTTATTAGATCTCACTTTCGCAAGTGGTCATGAAGGGATTGACAACCCCTTTATTGTGTTGGTTGCGAGTCCTTTGTTTGTTTGTGTAGGTGCATGGGACTTTTGAGGATCCTCCTACTGGATTGATACCTTGGTTCTCAAAAACCGAGGGAGATACTTATGCTACTATTGCTGCATCACCCTTTCCTCTTCAAGGAAAACCAACGCAAGCTCAAGACGTAGCACTTAGACATAAGAGTCCATTGGTGGCACTAAGTAATAGCCTCTCATTGCATGATCGGCAATCCGGAGTGTGGCGTCTTTGCAACACGGCTGGTCGAAAACCTAGCCCCTCGTATAACACGGCATAAATCGCGAACAATTCGTAGTATAACACTAAGTCACCGGATCGCTGGCCCGCTCTCGCCCATCATGAGAATCAGTTTTTGGCTTTCTCTACTGAGGTACTTAACCGGACGAACCAGAAATACAATCGCAGTAGTTCTCCCTTTACTACCTTAGCTGAACTTGCGGAACGTAAGGTGGCAAACACAGGAGCCGGGCAACCCATCTATAGACCAAAGACATGATTCAGAGCCGATGCATAAAATGCCATATCCGAGACGTCGAAGAGTTCCCTATATGTGTTCAGACTTAAGAGTTTTGCGTGGCCGAGTACAGCCCCTGGTATGAAGACCGTGTCAAACCACATATGTCAATCGAACGTAAGGGGGAGCGCAGATGACAAGGAAGAAACCAAGACCCAACCAAGAAGGTGATAATCATCTGCGTCCTTTATATCTTTAGTGATACGTTGATGACTTGCAATGTCGTTCAATATTAAGGTCATATTACATGAAAAAGGAAAGATTTTACATAAGGGAAAGTCTAACACAGGGCCTAAAAATCATAGTTCGGAAAAAACTCCAATGATGCCCTGTGGCATGTCTGTGCCTTTTCTCCTTAGTAGTAAGTCCTTTGGGAGGAGTATTTGATGGATGGGACGCACTAGCCTTAAAAGGATCTCCTACGACAACCATCTCGCAAGTAGGGCTCTTGATGAACCTGCGTTAAAAGGAAAAAAGATATATGCGGTCGAACTATGGTCAAGCTGCGCCATGGCCCTCTTCCGCAGGGTGCCTCCGGCGCTGCCCAAGGTATTTTAAGTGCGTAGTTATGTATGCGGGGTACATAAGCCGCAACCTGGTGGGGCAATCGGCGGAGGTCGAACTTCTAATCAAGGTCCGGATCCGTTGATTTATCGCTATTATGCGCGGACCGGACTCATTTGGATACATTGTTGGCTTTATTGGCCGGTGGACTGTTCGGCTTGATAAGGCCACTGTATACTTCGGCTGGGAGGGCCGCTATGTGCTCTTCAGTACGGAGGGAGCGCTCTATGTTACCGTTGACTGTAATAACGCCATGACGTCCAGGCATTTTAAGCTTCAAGTAAGTGTAGTGCAGGACTGCATTGAAGCGGGCGAAAGCAGTTCGTCCGAGCAGTGCATGGTAGCCACTGCAAAAAGGGACGATGTCTAAGATTAACTCTTCACTGCTAAAGTTATCTCGGGAGCCAAATACTACATCTTGTGTAGTTGAGCCCGTACAACGGGCCTCCACTCCTGGTATCACACCTTTAAAGGTAGTGTTACTAGGCTTGATTCGTGATACGTCGGTCCCCATCTTACGGACAATATCTTGATAGATCAAGTTGAGACTGCTTCCTCTATCCATAAGGACTCTAGTGAGGTGGTATCCATCAATAATTGGATCGAGAACCAGGGCGGCCAAACCCCCGTGACGGATACTGGTTGGGTGATCCCTGCAATGAAAAGTGATCGGACAGGCTGACCATGGGTTACTTAGGGGCGACAGGCTCTACAACATAGACGTCCTGTAGTGCGCGCTTGCGCTTCCTTTTGGGGATATGAGTGACATATATCATGTTCACTGTCTTCACCTCGGGGGGAAACTGCTTCTGACCCCCGTGTTCGGCTGACGGGGCTCATCATCGTCTTTGCTTGGAGGCCCTTTCCCCTTCTGTTCGGTATTTATCTTACCGGCCTGTTTGAAAACTCAATGATTCCTGTTGGTGTGGTTCGTAGGCTTATCGGGTGTGCCATGAATCTGACAAGGCCTCTCGAGGATTTTATCTAAGTTGGATGGCCCATCTTTATTGCCTTTGAAAGGTTTCTTCTGCTGACCGGAGTTAGGACCGTTGAATCCGGCATTGACTACCGTATCGTCTATGTTGTCGTCGTTGTTGTTTCGACGTTTGTTTTTATTGCGGCGAGGTTTACGATTGCCGCCCCGCACCCCGGAAGTGCCGGGGTCACCTGAGCTGTTGCTTCTACGAGCCAACCAGCTGTCTTCGCCCGCACAGAAGTGGGTCATGAGTGCCGTTAAGGCTGCCATGGTCTTCGGATTTTCCTGCCCAAGGTGTCGGGCGAGCCTTTCGTCATGGACTCTATGCTTAAAGGCCGCTAAGGCTTCGATGTCCGGATAGTCTATGATCTGGTCTGTTTAGTTAAGAACCGATTCCAAAGCTTGCGGGCTGATTCGCCTGGCTGCTGAGTTATGTGACTCAAGTCGTCAGCGTCTGGTGGCCGGACATAAGTGCCCTGAAAGTTGGCCCGAAAAGCATCTTCCAAGTCTTCCCAGGTTCCAATGGAGTTTTCTGGGAGGCTGTTTTGCCAGTGCCATGCTGGTCCTTTAAGCTTTAGAGGAAGGTATTTAATGGCATGGAGATCATATCCTCGAGCCATGTGAATGTGGAGAAGAAAATCTTCAATCCAGACGGCTGTATCCGTCGTTCCATCATACTGTTCGATGTTTACAGGTGTAAACCCTTCCGGAAATTGGTGTTCCATGACCTCATTGGTGAAGCATAGGGGGTGTGCGACCCCTCTATACCTTGCGATGTCGCGACGGAGATCGGCTGACATCAAAGTTCGGTTCTGATCCCGAGTATAGTAACGGTCGTAAAGCCGGGCTTCATAGCCGTTGTCTCGCGCCGGGGCACGGCCCCTTGATCCATAGATTGATCTAGTCTGACCAACTTTATTGGCTAGGTCACACTGTAAGTCATATATGTATTCCACAGCTGCTGTCTCCCTGCCTCTTTGGTGAGGAGGTGCTGGTTGGTGTTCAGCTTGATATGCCGCTTTATCCCATCCACGTGGTGGTCGGTCTGGTTGATCTGCCTGATTGTAATTCGACGGTATTGGCTCATGGGCTTTGTCATCAAATTGAGTCAACACCTTGCGCTTAGGGTAACTTTTGACAGGTCGCTCTTGGCCGTATTCCCCACTGTCCAGGACCTTAGTCCACCTTTCATCAAGCGTATCTTGTTCGGCTTTGAGCTGCCGCTGCTTCTTCTTCAGGCTCCGGGCTGTGGTGATGAGCTGTCGCTTGAAGCTTTCTTGGCTGAGGGGTTCCTCTGGGGCAATAAAGTCTTCGTCAGCAAGGCTAACCTCCTCTTCGGATTCTGGCATGTAGTTGATGTCCTCCGCATCTTCATTGTCACCGTGTTCAGGACTATATTCACCGTCTCCCCGCTCATCCTGTTCAGATGTGGGCTCGATAGGGTATTCGGGATCTTTGGCACCATCTGGAGTCTCGTTGTCTTCGGTGCCGGTATTACTATCCTTCGCCTGACGTGATCATGAGCGACGCCGCTAACATCTGCGCTTTGGTGGTTTATCGACAGGTTTGTCCTCGTTAGGGCTCGGGTTGTCCTCGTCGTCCTTTTTATCAGGAGTGTCCACCATGTACACATCGTAGGTTGAGGTGGCCGTCCAGCGCCCCGTGATGGGTGGGACTTGGCTTGGTTCAGCGTCGGCATCGTCGTCCATGCCATCGATGTCTTTGGACGCATAGTCCAACATGTCGGTTAAGTCCTCGACAGTGGCTATTAAGTGGGTGGTGGGTGGGGCATAAAATTCCCCGCTCTCAGCCCCCAATCCAAGCTGGGCACAGTTCGGAGGTAAGGCCTCTGTGATGGCGAGAGACTGCATCCAACCCAATGCTTCATCTAAGAGCGGAAGTGGGACAGGAAACTGCGGATCTGCTGGGCCGACTTCGGCATGGGACGCCTGATCGGCCCCTCTGAGTGCAGACCTCGATAGTTCGGGATGGCTGCCCAGAGCCAAGTCTAAGATTGCATCTGGGTCTTCGGTCGGGAGTTCCAGAAGGGGAAGAAGTCCGGCGGGGCTCACGTTCCCGTCTTCAAACAATGAGACCTGCCCCGGATCTAAGGAAAAGGCGGGTGTGGATGTCGATCCCTGGACGGGATCTAACAGGGGATCCGAAGAGTCTTCTCGGTGGGGACACAGAGTGGCGGCCGAGGCCGCGAACCCATCGAAGGTTAGGTCTCCTCGGATGTCAGCAACATAGTTCAGGTTTCCAAACCTGATCTGGCGGCATGGGGCATAACTGTCGACCTGCTCAAGGCGGCCGATCGAATTGGCACGAAGCGCAAAGCCACCAAACACAAAGACCTGTCCGGGGAGAAAGATCTCCCTGGACGCAGCATCATTGTTGACGAAGAGGCGAGCCATCGATCCTTCTGTCGATGATACAGCAGAGCTCTCAATGAAAGCACCAATGTCGGTGTCAAAACCGACAGATCTCGGGTAGGGGGGCCCAAGCTATACGTCTGAGGACAAATGGTAACTAGGGACAAAGGACACAGTGTTTACCCAGGTTCGGGCCCTCTTAATGGAGGTAAAACCCTACTCCTGCTTGATTATATTCGAGGGTATAGGGGTTACAAGAGTTGATCTACCTCGAGATCGATTCGGCTAACCCTAGATTAGCTAGCCTAGCAATGTTGTGATCCTACCTCCAATCTACCCTCCGGTTTATATAGACACCGGAGGGGCTTAGGGTTGTACAATGTCGGTTTTACAGAAAGGAATAACATATCCGGACACCTATACTTGCCATCCGCGCATACGGGAGTCCCCACCGGACACGAGAGGTGATCTTCTGCCTTGTATGTTGACAGCCCATCTGTCCGGCCCACATCGATAGACCGGACGCCTGAGGAACCCTTAGTATAGGACTCCCTCACCTATTAGGCCCATATCTTTGCCGGGGGTGCCCCGAAACCCCTTTCCAGTGACCCATACGTACCTGGTACCCCCAGAACACTTCCAGTGTACGAATACTATCGTCCTGTATATCAATCTTTACCTCTCGACCATATTGAGACTCCTCGTCATGTCCGTGATCTCATCCGGGACTCTGAACAACATTTGGTGACCAAATCACATAACTTATATAATACAAAATCATCATCGAACGTTAAGCATGCGGACCCTACGGGTTTGAGAACTATGTAGACATGACCGAGACACCTCTCTGGTCAATAACCAACAGTGGAACCTGGATGCTCATATTGATTCCCACATATTCTACGAAGATCTTTATCAGTCGTACCATAATAACAACATACGTTATTCCCTTTGTCATCAGTATGTTACATGCCCGAGATTCGATCGTCGATATCTTCATACCTAGTTCAATCTCGTTACCGGCAAGTCTCTTTACTCGTTCCATAATACATCATCCCGCAACTAACTCATTAGTCACATTGCTTGCAATGCTTCTTATGATGTGTATTACCGAGAGGTCCCAAAGATACCTCTCCGATACTCGGAGTGACAAATCCTAATCTTGATCTATGCCATCCCAACAAACACCTTCGGAGATACCTATAGAGCATCTTTATAATCACCCAGTTATGTTATGACGTTTGATAGCACACAAGGCATTCCTCCGGTATCTTGGAGTTGCATAATCTCATAGTCGAAGGAATATGTATATGACATGAAGAAAGCAATAGCAATAAAACTGAATGGTCAATATGCTAAGCTAACGAATGGGTCTTGTCCATCTCATCATTCTCCTAATGATGTGATCCCATTCATCAAATGACAACACATGCCTATGGTTAGGAGACTTAACCATATTTGATTAACGAGCTAGTGTAGTAGATGCTTACTAAGGACACAGTGTTTTGTCTATGTATCCACACATGTATCAAGTTTCCGGTTAATACAATTCTATCATGAATAATAAACATTTATCATGATATAAGGAAATATAAAATAACAACTTTATTATTGCCTCCAAGGCTTATTTCCTTATCTGCTCCTATTCACGTAGGCGTTTAGTGACTTAGTGCCCGCCATGCGCAACCGGTCGAAGTCACCGCGGAGCATGGACACCCGAGCCGCTGATATGTCTCCATCGTATTTACTTTTCCAAACTCCTTTGCCCTTGTTTTGGACTCTAATTTGCATGATTTCAATTGAACTAACCCGGACTAACGTTGGTTTCAGCAGAACTGCCATGGTGTTATTTTTTTTGCTGAAATAAAAGTTCTTGAAATGACCTGAAACTTCACGGAGAATATTTTTGGAATAAAAAAAATATTGACGAAGGAATCAACCAGAGGGGAGCCACCACCTGTCCACAAGGGTGGGGGCACGCCCCCTGTCTTGTGGGTCCCATGAAGCTCCATTGACCTCAACTCCAACTCCATATATTCACGTTTGGGGAGAAAAAATCAGAGAGAAGGATTCATCGCGTTTTACGATATGGAGCCACCGTCACCCCCTGTTCTTCATCGGGAGGGCAGATCTGGAGTCCGTTCGGGGCTCCGGAGAGGGGAAATCGTCGCCATCATAATCACCAACCTTCCTCAATCACCAATTTCATGATGCTCACCGCCATGTGTAAGTAATTCCACCATAGGCTTGCTGGACGGTGATGGGTTGGATGAGATTTATCATGTAATCGAGTTAGTTTTGTTAGGGTTTGATCCCTAGTATCCACTACATTCTAAGATTGATGTTGCTATGACTTTGCTATACCTAATGCTTGTCACTAGGGCCCGAGGGCCATGTTTTCAGATCTGAACCTATTATGTTTTCATGAATATATTTGTGTTCTTGAGCCGATCTAGCAAGTTATAGTCACCTACTATGTGCTATGATCCGGCAACCCCGGAGTGATAATAGTCGGGACACTTCCTGGTGATGACCGTAGTTTGAGGAGTTTTTGTATTCACTAAGTGCTAATGCTTTGTCCGGTTCTCTATTAAAAGGAGGCCTTAATATCCCTTAGTTTCCAATAGGACCCCGCTGCCATGGGAGGGTAGGACAAAAGATGTCATGCAAGTTCTTTTCCATAAGCACATATGACTATATACGAAATACATGCCTACATTATATTGATGAATTGGAGCTAGTTCTGTGTTACTCTATGTTATAACTGTTGCATGATGAATGCCATCCGACATAATTATCCATCATTGATCCATTGCCTATGAGTTCGTTTCATATTGATCTTTGCTTAGATACTTTTCCATTGCCACTGTTTTGATTGTTATAAAACTACTACTGTTACTTTTGCCACTGTTACCGTTACTTCCATACTACTTTGCTACTAAATACTTTGCTAAAGATATTAAGTCTTTCAGGTGTTGTTGAATTGACAACTCAGCTGCTAATACTTGAGAATATTCTTTGGCTCCCCTTGTGTCGAATCAGTAAATTTGGGTTGAATACTCTACCCTCGAAAACTGCTGCGATCCCCTATACTTGTGGGTTATCAAGACCTTTTTCTGGCGCCGTTGCTAGGGAGCATAGCTCTATTCTCTGAGTCACTTGGGATTTATATCTATAGATCACTATGAGGAATCCGAATGATCAAAGAACCAAGATTTTTCCCTGAACTACGAGGGGAGGTAAGGAACTGCCATCTAGCTCTGAACTTGATTCACCTTCTATTTGGAGTAAACTTGCGACACCTACACCTGCTATTGATTCTGATATGTCGCATGTTATTGATGATGCCACTTCTACTATGAATTATGCTTATGATGATACTACTTCTTTGCTTGATAATACTGTGCCACTAGGTGAATTTCTTGATGAACAACATGCTAGGGTTAGAGAGAATAAATTACTGAAACTGAAGATTATGAATCCCCCCTAGATATGAATTGCCTATTGTACCTGTGGGTTATATTATGGATGAAGAAACTACTAGAGACTTTTTTGCTTGTAATGATACAGTTGATCATAAGAAACTATTAGCTAAGCTGAAAGAAAAGCCTTTGAATGCTAGAATGCAATATGATCCTAAGTTTGCTACTTCACCTATCTTTGTTACTGATAAGGATTATGAATTCTCTGTCAATCCTGAGTTAATTACTTTGGTTGAATTTGATCCTTTTTATGGTTATGAATATGAAACTGTTGTGGCACATCTTACTAAGTTGAATGATATAGCTACCCTATTTGCTCATGAGGAAAAAAAAATTCGCTATTACTATATTCATAAATTGTTTCCTTTCTTTTTAAAGGGTGATGCTAAGTTATGGTTTAATTCTCTTGCCCCAGGATATGATTTACTATTTGTCTAAAATATTTCCCTGCTCATAAGAAACAAGCTGCCTTACGGGAAATATTTAACTTTGTGCAAATTGAAGAAGAGAGTCTCCCACAAGCTTGGGGGAGGCTTCTCCAATTACTCAATGCTTTGCCTGATCATGCTCTCAAGAAAAATGAAATACTTTATATCCTTTATAATGGACTAACCGATGCTTCTAGCGACCACCTAGATAGTTGTGCTGGTTGTGTTTCCAGGGAAAGAACTGTTGAGGAAGCAAAATTACTATTGACTAACATATTGAGTAATGATAATGATTGGATTCTTCCCGAACCGACTAAAGCCAACTTCGAAGAAAAGAGGTATTCTATTTCTCAGTCTTGAAGATATGGAAGAGGCAAGGAAATCTATGAAAGAAAAAGGTATAAAGTTGAAGATGTCAAGAATTTACCACCTATTGAAGAAATAGATGGTCTAAATGCTCCGGCACAGGTAGTAGAGGTAAATTCTCTCTATAGATTTGATCAAAGTGATATTACTTATAATAAGTCTGCTAGTCAATGCTTGGATGAGTTTGATAATTTTATTGTTAAACAAGAAAACTTCAATGCTTATCTTAATAGGCAATTGAAACGTAATGCTCACATGCTTGACTACTTGGGTGATTATTGAAGGAAATATGCCCTAGAGGAAATTATAAAGTTGTTATTTATATTTCCTTGTATCATGATAAATGTTTATTATTCATGCCAGAATTGTATTAACTGGAAACTTAGTACATGTATGAATACATAGACAAAACAAAGTGTCCCTAGTATGCCTCTACTTGACTAGCTCGTTACTCAAAGATGGTTATGTTTCCTGACCATAGACATGTGTTGTCATTTGATGAATGGGATCACGTCATTAGAGAATAATGTGATGGACAAGACCCATTCGTTAGCTTAGCATAATGATCGTTAAGTTTTATTGCTATTGCTTTCTTCATAACTTATACATGTTCCTCTGACTATGAGATTATGCAACTCCCGAATACCGGAGGAACACCTTGTGTGCTATCAAATGTCACAACATAAATGGGTGATTATAAAGATGCTCTACAGGTGTCTCCGAAGGTGTTTGTTGGGTTGGCATAGATCGAGATTAGGATTTGTCACTCTGTGTTTCGAAGAGGTATCTCTGGGCCCTCTCGGTAATGCACATCACTATAAGCCTTGCAAGCAATGTAACTAATGAGTTAGTTATTGGATGATGCATTACGGAATGAGTAAAGAGGCTTGTCGGTAACGAGATTGAACTAGGTATGAAGATACCGATGATCGAATCTCGGGCAAGTAACATACCGATGACAAAGGGAACAACGTATGTTGTTATGCGGTTTGACCGATAAAGATCTTCATAGAATATGTAGTAACCAATATGAGCATCCAGGTTCCGCTATTGGTTATTGATCGAAGATGTGTCTCGATCATGTCTATATAGTTCTCGAACCCGTAGGGTCCGCATGCTTAAACGTTCAATGACGATTTGTATTATGAGTTATGTGTTTTGGTGACCGAAGTTTGTTAGGAGTCCCGGATGAGATCACGGACATGCCGAGGAGTCTCGAAATGGTTGATAGGTAAATATTGATATATTGAAAGGTTACATTTGGACACCGGAATGGTTTCGGGAAGTTTCGGATAAGTTTCGAAGTACC
>NC_041389.1:140943866-140952392 GCF_002162155.2 Triticum dicoccoides
ATAATGGGCCAACATGGGCCTTAGTGGAGGAGAGAGGGCCAGCCATAGGAGGTGGCGCCCCCCTTGCCAATCCGAATTGGACAAGGGGTGGGGGCGGTGCCCCCATTTCCCTCTCCTACTCCTCTCTTTCCCCCCCTTTGCTACTCCGAAAAAAGGAAAAAAGTGGGGTGGGGGGGGGGGCGAATCCTACTAGGTTTGGAGTCCTAGTAGGGCTCCCCCCTCCATGGCGCGCCCCCTGGTCGCCGGTCTCCTCCCCCTCCTTTATATACGGGGGCAGGGGCATCCCAGAGGCAGAATATTATCTTAGTCATGTGCGGTGCCTCCCTCCACCGTTTACTCTTTCGATAGTGTCATCGTAGTGCTTAGGCGAAGCCCTGCGCGGATCACATCACCAACACCGTCATCACATCGTCGTGCTCACGAAACTCTCCCTTGACCCTCTGCTGGATCAAGAGTTCGAGGGACGTCATCGAGCTGAACGTGTGCTGAATTCGTAGGTGTCGTACGTTCGGTAGTAAATCGGTTGGATCGTGAAGATGTTCGACTACATCAACCGCCTTAACCTAACACTTCCACTTTCGGTCTATGAGGGTACGTGGACACACTCTCCCCTCTCGTTGCTATGCGTCTCCTAGATAGATCTTGTGTGATCGTAGGAAATTATTTGAAATTGCATGCTACGTTCCCCAACATTGGCATCCGAGCCAGGTTTATGCGTAGATGATATGCATCAGTAGAACACATTGAGTTGTGGGCGATAATAGTCATACTGCTTACCACGAACGTCTTACTTTGATTCGGCAGTATTGTTGGATGAAGCGTCCCAGACCAACATTACATGACCACGTTCATGAGACCGGTTCTACCGATGTGCGTTGCACACAGGTGGTTGGCGGGTGTCTGTTTCTCCAACTTTAGTTTAATAGAGTTTGACTACGACCGATCCTTGTTGAAGGTTAAAACAACACACTTGACGAAAAATCGTTGTGGTTTTGATGTGTAGGTAAGAACGATTCTTGCTAGAAGCACGTAGCAGCCACGTAAAACTTGCAACAACAATGTAGAGGACGTCTAACTTGTTTTTGCAGGGCTTTTTGTGATGTGATATGGTCAAGACATGATGTGATATAAATTATTGTATGAGATGATCATGTTTTGAAGCAAAGTTATCGGCAACTGGCAGGAGCCATATGGTTGTCGCTTTATTGTATGAAATGCAATCGCCATGTAATTGCTTTACTTTATCACTAATCAGTAGTGATAGTCGTAGAGGCGATAGTTGGCAAGATGACAATGATGCTACAATGGAGATCAAGGTGTCAAGCCGGTGACAATGGGGATCATGACGGTGCTTTGGAGATGAAGATGAAAGGCACAAGATGATGATGGCCATATCAATGTCACATATTTTGATTGCGTGTGATGTTTATCTTTTATGCAACTTATTTTGCTTGGTACGGCTTTAGCAATATAAGACGATCCCTCACTAAATTTCAAGGTATAAGTGTTCTCCCTGGGTATGCAGCGTTGCTACAGTTCGTCGTGCCGAGACACCACGTGATGATGGGGTGTGATAAGCTCTACGTTCACATACAATAGGTGCAAGCCAGTTTTGCACATGCGGAATACTCGGGTTAAACTTGACGATCCTAGCATATGCAGATATGGCCTCGGAACACTGAGACCGAAAGGTCGAAGGTGAATCATATAGTACATGTGATCTACGTAGATATGTTCACCATTGAAAACTACTCCATCTCACGTGATGATCGAACATGGTTTAATTGATATGGATCACGTGATCATTTAGATGACTAGAGGGATGTCTATCTAAGTGGGAGTTCTTTAGTAATATGATTAAATTGAATTTTAATTTATCATGAACTTAGTCCTGATAGTTTCTTGCATATCTATGTTGCTGTAGATCAATGGCCCGTGCTACCGTTCCCTTGAATTTTAATGCATTCCTAGAGAAAGCTAAGTTGAAAGATGATGGTAGCAACTACACATACTGGGTCCGTAACTTGAGGATTATCCTCATTGCTGCACAGAAGAATTATGTCCTTGAAGCACCGCTCGGTGCAAGCCCTACTATAGGAGCAGATGCTGATGTTATGAACGTCTGGCAAGCTCGATCTGATGACTACTCGATAGTTCAGTGTGCCATGCTTTACGACTTAGAATCAGGACTTCAAAGACGTTTTGAACGTCATGGAGCATATTAGATGTTCCAAGAGTTGAAGTTAATAATTGAAGCAAATGTCCGAGTTGAGAGATATGAAGTCTCCAACAAGTTCTATAGCTGCAAGATGGAGGAGAGTAGTTCTGTCAGTGAACACATACTCAGAATGTGTTGGTACCATAACCACTTGACTCAGCTGGGAGTTAATCTTCCTGATGATAGTGTCATTGACAGAGTTCTTCAATCACTGCCACCAAGCTATAAAGGCTTCGTGATGAACTATAATATGCAAGGGATGGAAAAGACAATTCCGAGATCTTCACAATGCTAAAGGCTGTGGAGGTAGAAATCAAGAAGGAGCATCAAGTGTTGATGGTTAACAAGACCACTAGTTTCAAAAAAAAGGGCAAAGGGAAGAAGGGGAACTTTAAGAAGAATAGCAAGCAAGTTGCTACTCCTGGGAAGAAGGCTAAGTCTGGACCTAAGCCTGAAACTGAGTGCTTCTACTGCAAAGGGACTGGTCACTTGAAGCGGAACTGCCCCAAGTATTTGGCGGATAAGAAGGATGGCAAAGTGAAAGGTATATTTTATATACATGTTCTTGATGTGTACCTTACTAATGCTCATAATAGCGCCTGGGTATTTGATACTAGTTTTGTTGCTCATATTTGCAACTCGAAACAGGGGCTACAGATTAAACAAAGATTGGCTAAGGACGAGGCGATGAAGCGAGTCAGAAATGGTTACAAGGTCGATGTGATCGCTGTCGGCACGCTACCTCTACATCTACCTTCGGGATTAGTTTTAGACCTGAATAATTGTTATTTGGTGCCAGTGCTGAGGATGAACATTATATCTGGATCTTGTTTGATGCGAGACGATTTTTCATTTAAATCAAAGAATAATGGTTATTCTATTTATATGAGTAATATCTTTTATGGTCATTCACCCTTGTTGAGTGGTCTATTTTTGTCGAATCTCGATCGTAGTGATACACATGTTCATAATATTGAAGCCAAAAGATGCAAAGTTAGTAATGATAGTGCAACTTATTTGTGGCACTGCCATTCAAGTCATATTGGTGTAAAGCGCATGAAGAAACTCCATGCCTATGGGCTTTTGGAATCACTTGATTATGAATCTCTTGATGCCTGCGAACCATGCCTCATGGGCAAGATGACTAAGACTCTGTTCTCCAAAACAATGGAGCAAGCCACTGACTTATTGAAAATAATACATACTAATGTATGCGGTCCGATGAGTGTTGAGGCTCATGGTGGGTATTGTTATTTTCTAACCTTCATAGATGATTTGAGCAGATATGGTATATCTACTTAGTGAAACATAAGTCTGAAACATTTGAAAAATTCAAAGAATTTCAGAGTGAATGGAAAATCATCATAACAAGAGAATAAAGTTTCTACGATCTGATCGCGAAGGCAAATATTTGAGTTACGATTTTGGTCTTCATTTGAAACAATGTGGAATAGTTTCGCAACTCACGCCATCTGGAACACCACAACGTAATGGTGTGTCCGAACATCGTAACCATACTTTATTAGATATGGTGCGATCTTTGATGTCTCTTACTGATTTACCACTATTGTTTTGGGGTTATGCTTTAGAGACAGCTGCATTCACGTTGAATAGGGCACCATCTAAATCCATTGAGACGACACCATATCAACCGTGGTTTGGCAAGAGACCTAAGCTGTTGTTTCTTAAAGTTTGGGGCTGCGATGCTTATGTGAAAAAGCATCAACCTGATAAGCTCGAACCCAAATCAGAGAAATGCGTCTTCATAGGATACCCAAAGGAAACTGTTGGGTACACCTTCTATCACAGATCCGGAGGCAAGATATTCGTTGCCAAGAATGGATCCTTTCTAGAGAAGGCATTTCTCTCGAAAGAAGTGAGTGGGAGGAAAGTAGAACTTGATGAGGTAATTGTACCTTCTCCTGAATTGGAAAGTAGTTCATCAGAGAAATCAGTTCTAGTGATTCCTACACCAATTAGTGAAGAAGCTAATGATGATGATCATGAAATTTCAGATCAAGTTACTACCGAACGTCTTAGGTCATCCAGGGTATGGTCCACACCAGAGTGGTACGGTAATCCTATTCTGGAAGTCATGTTACTAGACCATGATGAACCTACGAACTATGAGGAAGCGATGATGAGCCCAGATTCCGCAAAATGGCTTGAGGCCATGAAATCTTAGATGGGATCCATGTATGTGAACAAACTGTGGATTTTGGTGGACTTGCCTGATGATCGGCAAGCCATGGAAAATAAATGGGTCTTCAAGAAGAAGACTGACGTTGATGCTAATGTTACTATCTACAAAGCTCAACTTGTTGCGAAAGGTTTTCGATAAGTTCAAGGAGTTGACTACGATGAGACCTTCTCACCCGTAGCGATGCTTAAGTCTGTCCGAATCATGTTAGAAATTGCCGCGTTTTATGATTATGAAATTTGGCAAAGGGATGTCAAAACTGCATTCCTTAATGGATTTCTTAAAGAAGAGTTGTATATGATGCAACCAGAAGGTTTTGTTGATCCAAAAGGTGCTAACAAAGTGTGCAAGCTCCAGCGATCCATTTATGGACTGGTGCAAGCCTCTCGGAGTTGGAATATACGCTTTGATAATGTGATCAAAGCATATCGTTTATACAGACTTTTGGAGAAGCCTGTATTTACAAGAAAGTGAGTGGGAGCTCTGTAGCATTTCTAATATTATATGTGGATGACATATTGTTGAGTGGAAATAACACAGAATTTCTGGATAGCATAAAAGGATACTTGAATAAGAATTTTTCAATTAAAGACCTCGGTGAAGCTGCTTATATATCGGCATCAAGATCTATAGAGATAGATCAAGACGCTTAATTGTACTTTCACAAAGCACATACCTTGATAAAGTTTTGAAGAAGTTCAAAATGGATCAGTCAAAGAAAGAGTTCTTGCCTGTGTTACAAGGTGTGAAGTTGAGTCAGACTCAATGCCCGACCACTGCAGAAGATAGAGAGAAAATGGAAGTCATTCCCTATGCGTCAGCCATAGGTTCTATCATGTGTGCAATGTTGTGTACCCGACCTCATGTGGACCTTGCTATAAGTTTAGCAGGGAGGTACCAAAGTAATCCAGGAGTGGATCACTGGACGGCGGTCAAGAACATCCTAAAATACCTGAAAAGGACTAAGGATATGTTTCTTGTTTATGGAGGTGACAAAGAGCTTGTCGTAAATGGTTACGTCGATGCAAGCTTTGACACTGATCCGGATGACTCTAAGTCACACACCGGATACATGTTTATATTGAATGGTGGAGCTGTCAGTTGGTGTGGTTCCAAGCAGAGCGTTGTGGCGGGATCTATGTGTGAAGCAGAGTACGTAGCTGCTTCGGAAGCAACAAACGAAGGAGTCTGGATGAAGGAGTTCATATATGATCTAGGTCTAATACCTAGTGCATCAGGTCCAATGAAAATCTTTGGCGACAATACTGGAGCAATTGCCTTGGCAAAGGAATCCAGATTTGACAAGAGAACCAAACACATCAAGTGGCACTTCAACTCCATCCGCGATAATGTCAAGGAGGGAGACATAGAGATTTGCAAGGTACATACGGATCTGAATGTTGCAGACCCATTGACTAAGCCTCTTCCACAAGCAAAACATGATCAACACCAAGACTCCATGGGTGTTAGAATCATTACTATGCAATCTAGATTATTGACTCTAGTGCAAATGGGAGACTAAAGGATATATGCCCTAGAGGCAATAATAAAGTTGTTACTTATATTTCCTTATATCATGATAAATGTTTATTATTCATGCTAGAATTGTATTAACCGAAAACTTAGTACATGTGTGAATACATAGACAAAACAAAGTGTCCCTAGTATGCCTCTACTTGACTAGCTCGTTAATCAAAGATGGTTATGTTTCCTGACCATAGACATGTGTTGTCATTTGATGAACGGGATGACATCATTATAGAATGATGTGATGGACAAGACCCATCCGTTAGCTTAGCATAATGATCGTTAAGTTTTATTGCTATTGCTTTCTTCATAACTTATACATGTTCCTCTGACTATGAGATTATGCAACTCCCGAATACCGTGAGGAACATCTTGTGTGCTATCAAATGTCACAACGTAACTGTGTGATTATAAAGATGATCTACAGGTGTCTCCGAAGGTGTTTGTTGGGTTGGCATAGATCGAGATTAGGATTTGTCACTCCGTGTTTCGGAGAGGTATCTCTGGGCCCTCTCGGTAATGCACATAACTATAAGCCTTGCAAGCAATGTAACTAATGAGTTATTTACAGGATGATGCATTACAGAACGAGTAAGGAGACTTGCCGGTAACGAGATTGAACTAGATATGAAGATACCGACGATCGGATCTCAGGCAAGTAACATACCGATGACAAAGGGAACAATGTATGTTGTTATGCGGATTGACCGATAAAGATCTTCGTAGAATATGTAGGAACCAATATGAGCATCCAGGTTCCGCAATTGGTTATTGATTGTAGATGTGTCTCGATCATGTTTACATAGTTCTCGAACCCATAGGGTCCACACACTTAAACGTTCGATGACGGTTTGTATTATGAGTTATGTGTTTTGGTGACCGAAGTTTGTTTGGAGTCTTGGATGAGATCATGGACATGACGAGGAGTCTCGAAATGGTTGAGAGGTAAATATTGATATATTGAAAGGTTACATTTGGACACCGGAATGGTTTCGGGATGTTTCAGATAAGTTTTGGAGTACCGGGAGGTTACCGGAACCCTCCCGAGAAAGTAATGGGCCAACATGGGCCTTAGTGGAGGAGAGAGGGCCGGCCATAGGAGGTGGCGCACGCCCCCCTTGCCAATCCGAAATGGACAAGGGGTGTGGGCGGTGCCCTCCTTTCCCTCTCCTACTCCCTCTCTCTTCCCCCCTTTGCTACTCCGGAAAAAAGGAAAAAGGTGGGGGGATCCTACTAGGTTTGGAGTCCTGGTAGGACTCCCCCTCCTTGGCGCGCCCCCTGGCCTCCGGCCTCCCCCCCCTCATTTATGTACTGGGGTAGGGGGCATCCCAGAGGCAGAACATTGTCTTAGCCGTGTGTGGTGCCCCCCTCCACCGTTTACTCCTCCGATAGTATCATCGTAGTGCTTAGGTGAAGCCCTGCGGATCACATCACCAACACCGTCATCACACTGTCGTGATGACGAAACTCTCCCTTGCCCCTCTGTTGGATCAAGAGTTCGAGGGACGTCATCGAGCTGAACGTGTGCTGAACTCGGAGGTGTCGTACATTCGGTACTAGATCAGTTGGATCGTGAAGATGTTCGACTACATCAACCGCGTTAACCTAATGCTTCCGCTTTCGGTCTACGAGGGTACGTGGACACTCTCTCCCCTCTCGTTGCTATGCATCTCCTAGATAGATCTTGCGCAATCATAGGATTTTTTTTGAAATTGCATGCTACGTTCCCCAACAATTATATGAGTAGAACTGTTAATGATCTTAAGCTTATTAGTAACATGCTTCCATGGTTACAACTCATGTAGAACAAGTACTTTAAGCATAGGATGATTTGCTTAATGAGTTGAATAGTAAGAATAATGATAATGTTGTTAGAGTTATGACTAGAGGTGATAAAATGACTCATGAACCTTTGTATCCTGATGTCCATCTGTAACATCCCAAATTTCCAATTTGGCATGTTATACATAGATCATCCATGCATATCATATTTTATTGATTTTTCGTTTGCAATCCTCGAAATCCTAAGCAACTCAAGGACCTTCGGAGAGAGTTTGGGGATTTTCTAATTTTCATATTTGAAATTTCTATCAAATATTGAAGACGAGGATTGATTTTAATTATTTTCTCTCCGGAAAAAAAATTCATTTAAAAATAATAAATGAGGGGAGATAATATGACTTCTCCAAAATAATTGGAATATCGCAGGAAAAATGTTAAAATCATTTTTGGATTTTTATTTGAGTTTATTCGGGATTTTATTGCTCCTAGAAAAATGTTGCATGATTTAAAATTGCATTTTAGGGGCCAAGAAAAGTTCATCTTGTTCTAAATATTTTATTTAGACGGAGAAAACTTGTTTTGGAATTTTTAGATTTTTATTTATTTTTCTAGGAATTTTTCTTTCGGCGGAATGTTTTTTTTTTTAAAAAACACCTCGTGCCCGACTGGGCCGAAGGCCCAGCCGGGCAGGCCGGCCCAGCCCCGCGCCACCGCCTTCCCCGAGCCGCCGCCGTGCTTGGCACGGACGCCGAGGGCGAGTCCGAGCCGGACTCCACCCCCGGGCGCCCCCTTCCCCAAG
>NC_041389.1:140952591-140960735 GCF_002162155.2 Triticum dicoccoides
GCATCCACCCGAGGCCCGCCGGAGCCGCCGCCCCGCCGGACGAGCCTCGCCGGAGGTACCCGACCCCGCTGCCGGTTTTTTTAGAAAACCCTTCGGTTTTTTTAAAACCCTAGATCGTTTTTTTATATAGATCGGTGTATTTCGTCGGTTTATTTACTTAGCGAACGTCCGTTCGTCCATTCGTTTTAACGAACGCGTTCACTGTTTAGTTTCTGTTAACGAACGTTCGTTCGTTTAGCAGTTCGTCGCTTTTCTTTTTATCGGATTTATTCCGCGATTATTCTGATCGCGATTTCTGATCCGATGTTCAAACCTGTTTATCTTTTCGCTCGTTTATCGGAATCAGGCGATTCAAGCGCCTGGAGTTTCATCTCGAAACCCTCTTTCGGAATAATCAACTCAAACAAGATTTTTCTTCTGTAAAAATTTGACTTAGATCCAGATTAGCAAAATGAAGTTGTTTTCTTTGCCGTTTGAGTTTCGTTGCTTCATTTGATTTGATTCTTTTTGCAAACCGGAGTTCTTAAGTTGAACTCTCCGGTCAAACTCTTTTATTTGGAGTTGTACTTGTGCATCTTTGATTGTTGCTTATGTATGTTATTGTTTGCTTGCGATACAATTCCTGGAGTGCGAAGCGTGTTACTACGAGTGTCTAGGATTCCCGGATCGTCAGCAAGGCAAGTAACACATTGATCATACTCTTTTCATACCCAGTTTTTATGCATTAGTTTCAATCCTCAAACATTGCATGATTAGGATGCGTTTAACATGTGGGTATTGGGAAGTAGTTGATGAGGTAGAACCTATTGTCATGTTTTATTATCAAACCCTTGGGAGTTACTTCTACGTTATGCTTATATTGCCATGCTATGCTCGTAGACGTGGATTAGGTTTCAGTGATATCCATGACAGATGTGAGATTGTTAATTAATGGTTTACTTAAGGTGGCAACTTTAATACACATCTGGGTGGATTGAGGCACCTGGGTTTACCAGTGATTGCCTGTTTTATTTTTTTGGAAATCCCGGGGTTACCGTGTGAGTCTCCTATGGACCGCCACCCAGGCTCAAAGGGAACTGAGTCTATTCATGCTAGAAATTTCCGTGTGTAGCCGCAAGCTATTATGGGCTCTAGCATAGTTGAGTAAGTTGCGTGAATCTCTTGAAGAGGTGGATCAGCAGGTAGTGGGTTTGTAGGTTTGGTATGGTCTGCCCGGAGTAAAGAGTTAATGCTTCCAAAAGACTGTGTCTCGGTCATCCATCTCTCAAACACCATGCAGTGCGAGAATCAACGGAGGCGATCGAGTCTTGCGGGGAAAAGTGCGCAAACCTCTGCAGAGTGTACAATCTAATCATGGTTAGCCGTGTCCCCGGTTATGGACAATTCTGAGTATCTAGTACTTGAGTATTCTCATGTATCTCAACACTCTTAAATTAATATTGATTGGGTTGTTAACTATTTTAATTGGGATCATTGAGTTGGGGTTACCTTCTCCAATGATGTTTCAACCACCATGATAGTTAAAAATTAAATTGATTCCTTTGTAGTAGGGAAAAATTGGCTTTTCGCAAAATTGTAACCATAGAGCTTTCCACCAGCCAAATATGCATGTAGTGGTAGCATTATTCTGTTATTGCTCTTTTGTGTTACATTGCCAGCATATTCCATGTGCTGACCCGTTCTCGGGCTGCAACGTATTATGTTGCAGACTTTTCAGATGAGGAGTAAGGTTCGTAGGTCGTTGCCGTGCAGCTCAGTTATGCCGTTGGAGTTGATGGACTCACTTTATCTTCCAAGCCTTCCGCTGTTATCGCATTAGATGGCCTTAAGCCATATTATTGTAATAAGTTCTCTTTTGAGACATTCGATGTAATAAGTGTGTGATTGCTACTCTGTTATAAATCCTTCGAAGTACTGTGTGGTGTCAGCATTACTGATCCAGGGATGACACCTGAGCACAGAGACTTGACCATCTGAGGTCGGGTCGCTACAAGATGGTATCAGAGCACACACTGAGTGTAGGACATGACCACTAAGATAAACCATAGGTCACACTTCTCTTCTGATTTCTGACTCCTCTTCTTTTCCACTCTTTAGGATGAAGGAGATGAAGACCAAGTTTGCACAACCGGATGAAGACACACCTTTTGGATGCCACTTGAAGGAAGTCACTAGGTACTTGAATATTGGAATACCAAGCTTCACTGGGACGAACAACGCCACTCTACCGGAAGAAGAGCGTTGTATGATTGAAGTACGAGTTCCAGGAAGGACGTTCTCGCCAAATTCTAAACCCATAGAGTTTTCTTTCGAAGCACCCACTTGGAGCCTTGGCAAGAGTATGGCAGCTCATATTACCATGGGACGCATTGGAGAAATCTACAACAAGGAACTAGAGGATACCACCTATCAAATATGTGGGCGCCGAGATGAACAATGGGAGATGATCAGCACCAGGAAGGATAGATCTGTCGCAGCCTTTATCCAGGAGCAAAACCAGCATATTCGATGTCAGGAGAACCAGATGTGCGCTGACATGATCGAGTTGAAGAAGGCGAAGACCAGGATCATCGAGCTAGAGGAAGAACTTAAGTTCACACGTGATGGATATGAGGAGGAAATCAAGACCCTATTGGAGAGGAATGACGACTTAGTTGAGAAGATCGGAATCTTTATGGGAGGACCAGTTCCGAAAGAAGACCTCATTCGTCCGGACAACTACATCATCATCGACGACACCGACTCGGATTCAAGTGATGATGACTACGAAGATGAAGTGGAGTAGACATCATGGAGTCTTCCACCGATCAAAATTTCTAGACGACCACCATATGATAATAGTATTTTCCCCCATGTAACTAGTAGTAGTGAGCACTTTTGCGATAGTCCTAGACCGGTTGTATGCCCTTGCTTGTTTGATTGAATGAATGCTTGTGTTTGCCTCATATACATATGGGTAGTGTTTTTCCCCTAGATATCTTTCTATTCTAATCTCTTCCATCTAAACCCATCAGATGCCTCCGAGGAGAGACCCCGAGTTTGTTTTCCCACCGGAGATCGCCCAGTTGATCCAGCAGTAGAATGCTTTGATGCAATTGCTAGTTCAGAACCAGGGCAATGCCAATAACAACAATGCCAACAACAACAACCCACCGCTAGTGGATAACCTCGCCCGTTTCTTAAGGTTACAGCCGCCGGTGTTCTCCAGTAGCATCGAGCCAATAGTTGCAGATGATTGGCTACGTCGTATTGGAAGGGAGTTAAGCACCGCAGGATGCACAGATGCTGAGAAGGTGCGTTTTGCCGCACACCAACTGGATGGACCTGCAGCAGCATGGTGGGAGAATTTCACAGCCACCTATCCTATCGACACTGTCACATGGGCTCAGTTTCAGCAGGCTTTTCGCACTGCCCATGTCTCAACTGGAGCTATGCAGATGAAGAAGCGTGAGTTTCGCAATCTATGCCAGGGGAATCGTACTGTTGGCCAGTACGTGGATGAGTTTAGCAAATTATCACGTTATGCCCCTGATGATGTGGCCACAGATGCCGCGAAGCAGGAGAAGTTTATGGAAGGGCTGAATGATGAGATGAGTATGCAGTTGATGGTAGCAACCTTCAACAACTACCAGGAGTTGGTAGATAAGTCCCTGATGATTGAAGGGAAGCAGCAGTAGATCGATAATCGTAAGAGGAAGTATGGACAAGGGAAATACAATTCAGGAGCTCACCAGAAGCCTCGCTTAACCCCGAACTCAGGAGGACTTGTTCATAACCATGGAGGACATAACCATGCTGGAGGAGGATCGCATAACCATAATGGTGCGAAAAACGGGAATGGGAATGGAGCCAACAATAATCAGAACCGCTCTAACCCATCTACACCCGCAAAGAGGGACTTAAGCCAAGTTGTTTTCTACAAGTGCGGGAAGACATGGCACTATGCCAATGACTGCTCTGAAGGAAAGAATGGGAATGGAAACGGGAGCGCAGGGAAGAAGCCCAATCCATTCAACAAAGGACAAGTGAACCACGTTAACGTGGAGGAGGTTGAAGAGCAGCCGGACACGGTAATAGGTAAGTTTTTGGTTCAGTCATTTACCGCTATTGTTCCTTTCGATACTGGTGCATCGCATTCATATATATCAAGGGGATTTGTGGAAAAGTTTAAGTTACCAACCCAAACCCTTAGGACACCCCTCTTAGTGAGCTCGCCAGGAGCAGAGTACATGGCTAGCAGATGGTGCACCCAGATACCCCTAATCATTGGCACACATGTATTTCCGTCTGACCTAATTATCTTTGAGTCGCAAGGATTGGATGTGATATTAGGTATGGACTGGATGTCAAAGTATGGAGGAAGTATTGACTATGCTAGTAAATCAATTTATCTTACCACCCCGGAGGGAAAAAGGATTAAGTATGTATCTAGGCATGTGCCTAGGAGGATCCAAGTAAATGCCCTCAGGGGAGTTGTACAGGAGGAAGTACCTGTGGTAAAGGATTTTCCGGATATTTTCCCCAAAGAGTTACCGGGTATGCCACCAGACAGAGACATTGAGTTTTTGATAGAGCTATTGACAGGAACAGGACCGATATCTAAGAGACCCTATCGGATGCCAGCAAATGATCTGGAGGAAATTAAGAAGCAGATTAAGGAGTTGTTGGAGAAAGGTTACATTCGTAGAAGCTCATCACCGTGGGGAGCCCCAGTACTTTTGGTGGAGAAGAAGGATAAATCCCTAAGGATGGTTGTTGATTACCGAGCTCTAAATGAAGTAACGATAAAGAACAAGTATCCCTTACCGATGATTAATGATCTATTTGATCAGTTACAAGGAGCTAAGGTGTTTTTGAAGATTGATCTACGATCGGGATACCATCAGTTGAAGATCCGAGAATAGGATATACCCAAGACAGCGTTTACCACTCGGTATGGATTATATGAGTATACGGTCATGTCATTTGGACTGACTAACGCCCCTGCCTATTTCATGAGTATGATGAACAAAGTGTTCATGGAGTATTTGGACAAGTTTGTTGTGGTATTCATTGATGATATTATGATATACTCGAAGAACGAAGAGGAGCATGCGGAACACTTGCGTTTGGTTCTCGAGAAACTCAGGGAACACCAGTTATACGCCAAATTTCAGCAAGTGCGAGTTTTGGTTGAAGGAAGTTGGATTTCTTGGGCATGTTATATCAGGAGAGGGTATAGCAGTGGATCCCAGTAAAGTTCAGTCAGTCACTGAATGGTTGGCACCCACTTCAGTTGGCGAGATCCGCAGTTTTCTTGGACTGGCACGATATTATCGGAGATTCATTGAGAATTTTTCCAAGATTGCTAAACAAATGACTGAATTGTTAAAGAAGGATACTAAGTTCAAATGGACGGAGGAGTGCGAGACAAGTTTTCAAGAGCTGAAGGAGCGATTGACTACAGCCCCAATGCTGACCTTGCCAGACATACATAAGGAGTTTCAAGTGTATTGTGACGCCTCTCGCTTGGGACTTGGATGTGTGCTTATGTAGGAAGGAAAGGTTGTTTCGTATGCCTCACGACAACTGAAGCCACACGAGTTGAACTATGCCACGCACGATTTGGAGTTAGCAGCCGTAGTGCATGCACTAAAGACCTAGAGACATTATCTTATTGGAAACCGTTGTGATGTGTACACAGATCATAAGAGCTTGAAGTACATTTTCACACAGAAGGAGTTGAACCTCAGGCAGAGGAGATGGTTGGAACTTATAAAGGATTACGACATGAAGCTACACTATCATCCAGGAAAAGCCAATGTCGTAGCAGACGCTCTGAGCCGGAAGAGCTATGCTAATGTTCTTGTGAGCAAGGGAATGCCAAAAGAGTTAGCTGCAGAGATCATGGAACTTCGATTGGAGATTGTTCCGAGAGGTTTCTTGCAACAATGGAAGTTCAGTCGACACTGTTGGACAAGATTCGAGAAGCTCAGAAGGAAGACAAAGAGATTGCTGAGATAAGAGAAAGGATGGGCGAAGGTAAAGCCAAAGGTTTTCGCGAGGATGAGCATGATACCTTGTGGTTTGAGGACCGAATTTATGTGCCCAACAATTCGGAGATCAGGAAGTTGATACTTCAGGAGGCCCATGACTCACCATACTCGATTCACCCCGGAAACACCAAGATGTATTTGGACTTGAAGGAACGTTTCTGGTGGACTGGAATGAAGAAGGATATTGCCGAGTATGTAGCCGGATGTGATGTATGTCAGAGAGTGAAGGCAGAACATCAGAAGCCAGCAGGACTGTTACAGCCTATGCCAATACCCGAATGGAAGTGGGACAAACTTGGTATGGACTTTATTATCGGATTACCCAGAACCAAGGCAGGATATGATTCTATATGGGTAGTTGTGGATCGATTGACTAAGGTAGCTCATTTCATCCCGGTGAAAACAACGTATACAAGTGCGAAGTTGGCCAAGACATATATGACCAGGATCGTATGTTTACATGGAGTTCCGAGGAGCATCGTATCAGATAGAGGAACCCAGTTTACTTCAAAGTTTTGGCATCAGCTACACCAGACTTTGGGAACCCGATTGGAGTTTAGTACAGCTTTTCACCCGCAGACAGATGGGCAGACAGAGAGAGTCAATCAGATTTTGGAGGACATGTTGAGAGCCTGTGCGCTAGATTATGGATCTAGTTGGGATGATAATTTGCCATACGCAGAGTTTTCTTAGAACAACAGTTACCAGGCCAGTTTGAAGATGGCACCATTCGGAGCTCTGTATGGACGCAGATGTAGAACACCATTGATGTGGGACGAGGTAGGATACCGTCAGTTGTTTGGACCAGATTTGATCAAAGAATCAGAGGAGAAGGTTAAACTGATCAGAGACAGACTAAAGATTGCTCAGTCCAGACAGAAGAGTTACGCAGATTCAAAACGCAAGGAAGTAACCTATGAAGTTGGAGACAGAGCCTATCTACGAGTATCACCCTTGAGAGGAGTAAAACATTTTGGAGTTAAGGGAAAGTTAGCCCCGAGATTTGTAGGACCGTATCGTATTTTGGAACGGATGGGAGAAGTTGCCTACAAGATGGAATTACCAGAAGGATTGTCAGGAGTTCACGATGTATTCCACGTATCACAGCTGAAGAAGTGCCATGCTGAGATGGCCGATATACCGTTGAATGATACATTACCTTTGGAGGCGATTCAGCTGGATAATAATCTGACTTATGAGGAGAAGCCAGTTAAGATTCTTGAGTTTGATAGTCGAGTCACTCGCAACAAGGTGATCAAGTTTTGCAAAGTTCAGTGGAGTCATCATACTGAGGAGGAAGCCACCTGGGAGCGAGAGGAGGATATCCGCAAGGACCATCCGCACCTATTTTCTAGCCAACCCGAATCTCGAGGGAGAGATTCATCTTAAGGGGGGTAGGTTTGTAACATCCCAAATTTCCAATTTGGCATGTTATACATAGATCATCCATGCATATCATATTTTATTGATTTTTCGTTTGCAATCCTCGAAATCCTAAGCAACTCAAGGACCTTCGGAGAGAGTTTGGGGATTTTCTAATTTTCATATTTGAAATTTCTATCAAATATTGAAGACGAGGATTGATTTTAATTATTTTCTCTTCGGAAAATATTTCATTTAAAAATAATAAATGAGGGGAGATAATATGACTTCTCCAAAATAATTGGAATATCGGAGGAAAAATGTTAAAATCATTTTTGGATTTTTATTTGAGTTTATTCAGGATTTTATTGCTCCTAGAAAAATGTTGCATGATTTAAAATTGCATTTTAGGGGCCAAGAAAAGTTCATCTTGTTCTAAATATTTTATTTAGACGGAGAAAACTTGTTTTGGAATTTTTAGATTTTTATTTATTTTTCTAGGAATTTTTCTTTCGGGGGAATGTTTTAAAAAAACACCTAGTGCCCGACTGGGCTGAAGGCCCAGCCGAGCAGGCCGGCCCAGCCCCGCGCCGCCGCCTTCCCCGTGCCGCCGCCGTGCTTGGCACGGACGCCGAGGGTGAGTCCGAGCCGGACTCCACCCTTGGGCGCCCCCTTCCCCAAGCCGCCCGCCCCGCCCTCCTATTTAAGCCACCGCCCCCGCCGCCACGCCACCACCCGCCACCCGCC
>NC_041389.1:140961330-140966507 GCF_002162155.2 Triticum dicoccoides
CCCGCCGCCGCCGCCGGAGCCCGAGCCGCCTCGAGCCCCGATCCGCCGCCGCCGGAGCCCCGCGTCACCGCCGCCTCCAGCCACCACCCCGCAGCCACCCGAGCCCCACCGGAGCCGCCGCCCCACCGGACGAGCCTCGCCGGAGGTACCTGACCCCGCCGCCGGTTTTTTTAGAAAACCCTTCAGTTTTTTTTAAAACCCTAGATCATTTTTTATATAGATCGGTTTATTTCGTCGGTTATTTACTTAGCGAACGTCCGTTCGTCCGTTCGTTTTAACGAACGTGTTCACTGTTTAGTTTCTGTTAACGAACGTTCGTTCGTTTAGCAGTTCGTCGCTTTTATTTTTATCGGATTTATTCCGCGATTATTCTGTCGCGATTTCTGATCCGATGTTCAAACCTGTTTATCTTTTCGCTCGTTTATCGGAATCAGGCGATTCAAGCGCCTGGAGTTTCATCTCGAAACCCTCTTTATGAATAAACAACTCAAACAAGATTTTTCTTCTGTAAAAATTTGACTTAGATCCAGATTAGCAAAACAAAGTTGTTTTCTTTGCCGTTTGAGTTTTGTTGCTTCGTTTGATTTGATTCTTTTTGCAAACCGGAGTTCTTAAGTTGAAATCTCCGGTCAAACTCTTTTATTTGGAGTTCTACTTGTGCATCTTTGATTGTTGCTTATGTATGTTATTGTTTGCTTGCGATAGAATTCCCGGAGTGTGAAGCGTGTTACTACGAGTCGCTAGGATTCCCGGATCGTCAGCAAGGCAAGTAACACATTGATCATACTCTTTTCATACCCAGTTTTTATGCATTAGTTTCAATCCTCAAACATTGCATGATTAGGATGCCTTTAACATGTGAGCATTGGGAAGTAGTTGATGAGGTAGAACCTATTGTCCTGTTTTATTATCAAACCCTTGGGAGTTACTTCTACGTTATGCTTATATTGCCATGCTATGCTCGTAGACGTGGATTGGGTTTGAGTGATATCCATGACAGATGTGAGATTGTTAATTAATGGTTTACATAAGGTGGCAACTTTAATACACATCTGGGTGGATTGAGGCACCTGGGGTTACCAGTGATTGCCTGTTTTATTTTTTTGGAAATCCCGGGGTTACCGTGTGATTCTCCTATGGACCGCCACCCAGGCTCAAAGGGAACTGAGTCTATTCATGCTAGAAACTTCCGTGTGCAGCCGCAAGCTATTATGGGCTCTAGCATAGTTGAGTAAGTTGCGTGAAGCTCTTGAAGAGGTGGATCAGCAGGTAGTGGGTTTGTAGGTTTGGTATGGTCTGCCCGGAGTAGAGAGTTAATGCTTCCGAAAGACTGTGTCTCGGTCATTCGTCTCTCAAACACCATGCAGTGCGAGAATCAACGGAGGCGATCGAGTCTTGCGGGGAAAAGTGTGCAAACCTCTGCAGAGTGTACAATCTAATCATGGTTAGCCGTGTCCCGGTTATGGACAATTCTGAGTATCTAGTACTTGAGTATTCACATGTATCTCAACACTCTTAAATTAATATTGATTGGGTTGTTAACTATTTTAATTGGGATCATTGAGTTGGGGTTACCTTCTCCAATGATGTTTCAACCACCATGATAGTTAAAAATTAAATTGGTTCCTTTGTAGTAGGGAAAAATTGGCTTTTCGCAAAATTGTAACCATAGAGCTTTCCACCAGCCAAATATGCATGTAGTGGTAGCATTATTCTGTTATTGCTCTTTTGTGTTACATTGCCAGCATATTCTATGTGCTGACCCGTTCTTGGGCTGCAACGTATTATGTTGCAGACTTTTCAGACGAGGAGTAAGGTTCATAGGTCGTTGCCGTGCAGCTCAGTTATGCCGTTGGAGTTGATGGACTCACTTTATCTTCCAAGCCTTCCGCTGTTATCACATTAGATGGCCTTAAGCCATATTATTGTAATAAGTTCTCTTTTGAGACATTCGATGTAATAAGTGTGTGATTGCTACTCTGTTATAAATCCTTCGAAGTACTATGTAGTGTCAGCATTACTGATCCAGGGATGACACCTAAGCACAGAGACTTGACCATCTGAAGTCGGGTCGCTACACCATCCTAACAGAGTTGAGCAAGATTCTTAGAGAGTTAATACTGATGCATCTAGTCCTGGTAATACAAAGAAAAAGAAAACTGATAGGACTTTGCATGCTTGTAGTGAACCTGTTATAGATACACCTTAGAGTCTCAATAATATTTCTATTTCTGATGCTAAGACACAATCTGGTGATGAACATGAACCTAGTGATAATGTTAATGATGATGTTCATGCTGATGCTCAACCTAGCAATGAATGATGTAGATATTGAACCTGTTGTTGATCTTGATAGCCCACAATCAAAGAATCAATGTTATGATAAGACAAATTTCATTGCTAGGAAACATGGTAAAGAAAGATAACCATGGTTTAAGAAACCCATGCCCTTTCCTCCTAAACCATCCAAGAAAAAGGATGATGAGGATTTTGAGCGCTTTGCTGAAATGATTAGACCTATCTTTTTGCGTATGTGTTTGACTGATATGCTTAAAATGCCTCCTAATGCTAAGTATATGAAAGATATTATTACAAATAATAGAAAGGTACCGGAAGCTGAAATTTCCACCATGCTTGCTAATTATACTTTTAAGGGTGGAATACCAAAGAAACTTGGAGATCCATGAATACCAACTATACCATGCTCCATTAAAAGTAACAATGTTAAAACTGCTTTATGTGGTCTTGGCGCCGGTGTTAGTGTTATGCCTTTCTCTTTATATCGTAGACTTGAATTGAATAAGTTGACACCTACTAAAATTTCTTTGCAAATGGCTGATAAATCAACTGCTATACCCATCAGTATTTGTGAGGATGTGCCTGTTGTGGTTGCAAATGTTACTATCTTAATGGACTTTGTTATTCTTAATATTCCCGAGGACGACAATATGTCGATCATCCTTGGTAGACCCTTTTTGAATATTGAAGGGGTTGTTATTGATTGCAACAAAGGCAATGTCACTCTTCATGTTAATGGTAATGATCATACAGTACACTTTCCGAAGAAACAACCTTAAGTTCATAGTATCAATTCTATTGGAAAAATTTCAACTATTACTATTGGAGGTTTTGAATTCCCTCTTCCTAGTGTCAAAAAGAAATATGATATTCTTATTGTTGGGGACATGCATATCCCCATTGAGGTAACCTAGTGTTATTCGAAAGTTCTCCGGTTTCATGTCATTCGGAAGAAGTTTGTTAATAAGACTTGATCAACCTTGTTAATGGATTCCTTTTGATGGGCATGAGAAGGATGAATTTAGAGAGCAAAACTTTCTGTACCTACTTTTTACTTTCTGTTGTTTAGAATAAATAAAGGAAAAATAGTATTTTCTGTCTATTTTCGGAATTATTCGTGAAATAAAATATGTCCCAAAAATAAAAGTTCTCCAAATACCCTAAAAATTCAGTATGATTTTTATAGAATATTTTAGAATTTCTGGCACTGAACATGCACTAGGGGGGTGCACCCGTGGTCCACAAGGGTGGAGGGCACGCCCTACTCCCCTGGGTGCGTCCCCCAACATTGTGGATCCCATGTGGGTCCCCTCCACTTATTATAGCACCCATCCACTTCGTCTTTCTCCAAAACTAAATCATCCCGTAGCTCAAACCCGTGTTCTGCTCATTTTGCTGCCATTTTTTGATCTCCTTGTGCAAAGCTCCATTTGCAAAACTGTATTGGGGGATTGTTCTTTCGTATGTGACTCCTCCAATGATCCAATTAGTTTTTGTTCTAGCGCTTTATTTATTGCAAATTTTTGCTGGTATGGTGACCCTGTTCTTGAGCTTGCATGTCAAATTTATATGGTCCAAAGTAGTTTTGATGCATGATATAGCTTCTAGGCACTTGTAGGAGTAGTTGCTATCAATTTTGTTGAGTTTGGTTCACTTTTATTTTGAGTCTCTAAAAAATTCCCGAAATTTTTCAGAGGAAGAAAAACGCCTAGGAAAATGTACCAAGGTGGTTCTTCGAGGAAGCAAGCACCGAGGCTCGCGATACATGAGCCGGACCTTGAACCACCAAGGGAAGCTCAAGTGCGGCCTTGTGAATGTCCGTCAGATGCATTCATGGTTCATGCAGGTTTCAAGGATGAGTTTGATGCATACGTACAAAATGTCGGCCTTGAGGACTTCGTGTCATATAAGTGCCGACAATACTATTACCTCACTGATTCCTTTGTGCGGAGGTTTGAATTTTCATCCAAGCGCAATACCCATACTGTCATATTTGATCTTTATGATGAATCATATACCATGGACCTTGAGGATTTTAATACTGCTTGCAGAATCCCTCAATGGGGCCTTCACAGTAAGCCTCACAAATCTGAATACAATGATTTCCTTGCTAGCATGACTGTGGGAGAAACTAGAAATATCACACAAGCTAACATAGGGAGCATTCACTTTCCTGCCATACATTATTTTGCACTCTTTATAGGTAGATGCGTTAATGGTAAGCATGAGCATTCTTAGTGCCCTCAAGTGTGCAGTGTTAGGTGATAAGCATTATAACTTGGGGCTATTATTGTGAGGAGGTTACATCTTAATGCTAAAGATGTAGATTTATTTGGTGGGATTTATTCAACTCGTTTAGCTAATTATCTTGGAGTACCCATCACTACAAGAAAAAGACACATCCGTGACATTTTGGGCCGAATGAATTTTTTTCTGTCATACATATGACACTTCTATGACGATAATTGTGACAAAACCTGGTATCATCATAGATGTGGTGGGCTCCTACTTCTATGACAAAAATTCATGACAGAAAATGGGCTTTTCGTCCTGGGCAGGCCGGAGACGCAGCTGCATGACATTCTTTGGGCCGTCCATGACAGAAAAAACCGTGGTAGAAGCGAGGGGGAGGAAAATTTCGGGGAGTTGCCGGTTACGGTGGGAGAGCGATGCGCGTTTCTCTCATACAGGTACGCGCGTGTGTGCGAGGCGTTGGCTCTAACTGAAGCTAGGCGAGGCGTTGGGCTCTAACTGAACCCGAGCGATTGCACTGCAGGCTACGCGTTACTGAACCAGAGCGATCGATCGATGGCTGTTAACTGAACCCGATGGAGCGATTCCTTCGCTACTGCTGCTAACTGAAGCCGATCGATGCTGCC
>NC_041389.1:140967023-141020238 GCF_002162155.2 Triticum dicoccoides
ATGAACAGTGAGCGATGGCGTTGCCTCTGGATGAACAGGAACCCGTGGTGTGGAGGGCTGGATGAACAGTAGACGGTGGAGGGGTGGCCGTGGAGGGGTGGTTGAACAGGACCCCGTGGTGTGGAGGGCTGGATGAAAAGTAGACAGTGGAGGGGTGCCCATGGAGGGATGGTTGAATAGTAGCTGGTGGAGTAGCGCGCGGTGGAGGCTGGATGAACAGGAGCCCGTGGAGGCTGGAGGAGGTCGACGGTAGCCCGTGGAGGCTAGAGGAGGTCGACGGTGGAGATGAACAGTATCCTCTGGAGTCCCGTTTTGCGTTACACCACACCCCTCCCCCCGTTTCGACCGTAGCGCTCCAACACAAGTCCGTTTCATCCGTTTTGCGGTACGCCACACCTCTCCCGATGAACAGGACCCCCGTTTCGACCATAGTGCTCCAACACAAGTCCGTTTCGTCCGTTTTGCGGTACGCCACACCCCTCCCAATCAACAGGACCCCCATTTCGACCGTAGGAGGTCCGTTTCCTGCGTTCTGCGGTACGCCAGGCCTCGTTTCCATCGCCTGTTCTGTCCAAGCTGGTTGGCTCCCACGCGTTCCGTTGCCTCCCGATGAACACGACGCATTCCGTTGCCTCTCCATGAACACGACGCATTTCGTTGCCTCCCCATGAACACGACGCATTCCGTTGCCTCCCTATGAACACGAGCCCTCGCCGTACGTATGCGCGACTAGACGTTCGAGACCCCGCCCGTATGTACACATACGTGGCCATATTTTCTTGCTTGCACCCTGGCCGCTATACGTACGTGTACATGCTACGTGCGCGCCTCTACTACGACACGTACGCGCCTCTACTATGACACGTGCGCGCCTCTACATGAACCAGTATATATGTACGTACAAGTTCGCGACCAGAATGACAACGCTACGTACGCTTCGACCAGGTGGGTCCCGACTGTCAGGCAGTTCCTTGCGTGCAAAAATGTAGCTGGTGGGTCCCAGCAGTCAGAGGGGCGAATCGTTTTTTTTGCCCAGATGCACTTCCTTTGCATGCGAAGATGTAGCTGGTGGGTCCCAGCAGTCAGGGGGCGAATCGTTTTTTTTGCCCGGACGCACTTCCTTGCGTGCGAAGATGTAGCTTGTGGGTCCCAGCAGTCAGGGGAAACTTTTTTTTCACGAAATACGGTGGCCCGTCCGGTGGGTCCCCGTTGTCAGGTGGAGGAATCATTATTTTCCACGTAATAAGGAGGCACTTCCTTGCTGCGGCCGTGGACCCAGCTGTCAGCCTCTCCACGTACAGTCCATGTCCGATGGAAGTCGTTCCTTGACCACGTTGACCACACCGTGCCGAGAGCACCACGGCGGTGAACGACAGCGAGGCCTAGGAAGGGGACGACTCGAAGTCGGGGAAGACGCAGCAGTGGATGCCCACGCGAAGAGGAGTATGAGGGTTCACTGGTTCGGCTCCGGTGTGAGGCTGCTGTCGCCGTAGATTAACAGGGGGGTGTGGGTGAGTAGAGGGATGGCCTGGCCAACGGTGGGAGTAGTAGGGGGCGGTGAGGCCTCCGCGGCATCACAGCCGGCCATGGGAGGCAGGAGCACGCGGCACGACCGCCGCTGGTTTGGGCGGCTGGAGCAAGAAGACCAGAGGTTGAAGAAGCACTACAACCGTTGGATGAACATCGTACGGTAACAGGAGCTAGAATCGTTCATATTGACTAAGCTGACAAAGCCCTCCGTCCCCGTCAACTTGGTAGGCCCACAAGTCAGCCTCCCAGTATGCTGGGTTCCAGCTGGCAGGGGGAGTATTCTTTTTTTGTGCGTAATAAGGAGGCACTTCCTTGCGCGCGAAGATAGCTGGTGGGTCCGACAAGTCAGCGGGGGGCACATTTTTTTCGCGAAATACAGAGGCCCTTCCGGTGGGTCCCAGATGTCAGGTGGAGGAATCATCATTTTGTGCGTAATAAGGAGGCATTTCCTTGTGTGCGGCCGTGGACCCAGCTGTCAGCCTCTCCACGCACAACCTACTTCCGATAGTGTCGTTCGTTGACCACGTTGACCACGCCACGCCGAGCGCATCCAAGGTGGTGGACGATGGCGAGGCCCCGGACAACAACAAGCCGGAGATGGGAAGACGCGGGAGTAGAGTCGCAGACGGAGAGGTGTACGAGGGTTAACTGGTTCTAGTGCGGTGTGGTTCGGTGGTCGGTGGAGAAGAATAGGAGGTGTGGAGGGTTGGAGGGATGGCCTGGCCAACGGTGGAGTAGCGCTTCATAGCGAAGCGTGCTAAGCAGAGCTGCTAGTAGTAGGAGGCGGGAGGTGGTCCCGGCAGCGCTGGAGGAAGAAGACGAGAGTTGCGCTTGCTTCGACCTATTGGCCCACATGTAAATCCAACGGCTAACATGTCAGAATCATTTGTTGACTAAATTTACAACGACTTGCGCTGGCTTCGACCTATTGGCCCACATTTCAGCCTCCAAAAATGTGGCACGTATTCAACCCATTTTTCAGAATTTACAGTCTTTTTTTTGCGCGGTAGAATTTACAATCAATTTGATCTTTTTTTAGAATTACAGCCATTAGCTGGGCTGCATGAACAATTAATGTAGCTTTCAGGCGGCCCATTTATTTTATTTCCTAAAAAATTACAGGCCATTTGCACTTTATCTAGATACACGATTTTGCTGGGCTTATTCTAATTATAATGTTGGGTTGGGCCAGCAATCTTATCAAAAAATAAAAAAGGGCTGAGCATTTTGTTATAAATATATTTAAATAATAAGTGATATTATTACATTCGTCCTTAAATCTTACCAAGCTTTTGTACACAATCACTAGGATTTTCGTGCCAAAACAATCTAGGATTTTATTTGTTAAGGAATTATTTTTATAAGTTAATAAGATGTGGGATATTGTTTTCTTACATATGTAAGTATCTGTTAAATATATAATGACAATAAAAATAATATATAATAACATATAAAATAATTTAAATACATATAATATAGTTAAAAGGGAAATATAAGTTGTACCTGGCATTCCTATTCTTATATAGAAAAATAGAACAGACCGCTGCGTTTTCTTCAAAAAAATACATAAATTGGGCTGCCAAAAATAAAACCTCAGATGGGAGGTCCATAGGCCGGTCGATACATGATGGCCCTAAGAAAATACAAACAGGCCCTCCCATCCGAGGTCGTGGGCTGCGCATGTTAAAAATGAAAGCCTAGACGACGCAGCCCAAAACCACGTCCAACACTTGCCAAAACTCCGTCCCTCGTTTTCTCTGTGTTTCGCACACTCAACATTGTGTGGGCATTTTGACTGTGCATCATATGAAGATGTGCTATGCATGAATGTTGATCAGCATGATGTTAACTGGCTGGTAGTTCCATTTTCGACCACGAATAAAACTTCCAACATGATGTTAACCCTGTTTGAAAAGGCCGTGTTAATATAAATGCTCTGCCTCTGAAAGTTGCAGTTTCTTATCTGAAACTAAACTTGCAGTTTCTTATCTGAAACTGAAACTTGCAGTTTCTTCTCGTCTGTACTTTTATACTCCTTTGAAACTACACTTTTTTAAGTGCTAAAAATAGATCTCTAGAATTCATAAACTTCTTCATATGCTCAATACTGCAAATCTGAAATTCAAAAGACATTCATATCTGAAAGTACTCTCAAAATACACAACACAAATCACAATTCACAACCTGCAAATACTTACAACCCTAAGCTCCTCCTGACAATTCACAACCTGCCCGACTATTGGGCTAGGGGGCAGTCCCCTCCTATTCCTCGGCGGCAGACAGCCGCCCCGTGAGACGATGTGAACGGCGAGGGAGACGATGGCGGGGAAGCGTCGTCGGGCCAACTGCTTTTCTCCTCTTGCAGTTGGGTTCGGTCGACGAAGACTCCACCGGCTCGCTCAGGCAGGACACCGTCACAAACGGCACCCTGTAGATGCTCGATCCTTCAATCTCTGGTGGATGCTCCATCTGGGATCGATACTCCCACCACCGCTCCCTCACGATCGGATTCGGTGAATCTGTTTGCTCCATGGCCTAGAGGAGCAGCTCTATGTACTCTGGCGCGACTCCCTCCGGGAGTATCGCCACCTTTTCTCTCTGTTGCAGATATTTGGCCATGGATGTCACCGTCGCGGCTAGTTGGTCCTTGTTGTCAAACCAAGACTGTATCTCCAACATCCTAGCTAGCTTCACAGGGTCGCCGTCTGCGATCCTCACGTATCAGTTGTACTCCTCCATCGATCTACTTCTCCACAACACCTTCACTCGTCGGCGGTGGTTTTTTAATGGAAGAGGAGAGGAGCGGCGCTGGTTTTGGATTAGAATGGGAGAGGAGCGACGCAGGTTTTGGACTGGAATAGGAGAGGAGGGGCGGTGGTTTTGAAATGGAAGAGGAGAGGAGCGGCGCTGGATTTAGATTGGAACAGGAGAGGAGCGGCGGTGGATTTAGATTGGAATAGGAGAAGAGCGAAAGAGCGGCACTGGTCTTGGAAGTATTTTTTTGCTGTTTTGCGTATTTTGGGTCAAAGTTTGACCACGTACTGTATGTGACAAGCAAAATGTGAATGCATGTCACCAAAAATTGTATCGTTTGTTTCGTATCTGAATGTACTTTCAAATTATATTATTTTTGCAACGTATAACATATATTTTATGTGCGAAAATCAAGGTTAATTATGACCCAGAATAAAAGGGAGACTAGTTAATGTGGGGTCGCTTTCCTAATTGAAAGGTAAATTGATTTTGATTTTGATCCAGTCACAGCGCGCCAGCCGTCTCGCCCAATCCTAAATCGCTGCCGCACACTCCTCTCCCTCTTCTCCATTGCAAAACCACCTCCTCTCCTCTCCATCATCTCCATTCCAAAACCACCGTCTCGCCTCTCCCTCTACTGATCTTCTCCATTGCAAAACCACCTCCTCTCCTCCCCATCATCTCCATTCCAAAACCACCGTCTCGCCTCTCCCTCTTCTGATCTTCTCCATTGCAAAACCACCTCCTCTCCTCTCCATCATCTCCATTCCAAAACCACCTCCTCTCCTCTCCATCATCTCCATTCCAAAACCACCATCTCGCCTCTCCCTCTTCTGATCTTCTCTCCATTGCAAAACCACCTCCTCTCCTCTCCATCATCTCCATTCACAAACCACCTCCTCTCCTCTCCCTCTTCTCTATTGCAAGACCACCGTCTCTCCTCCCATCTTCCAAAGCTAGCACCGGACCACTCAGAATGACATCTATGGAGAGGACGCAGCAGCGAATCAGGCAGATCGCCGGCGGTGACTAGGCAAAGTTAGCCAGGTTGAAGGAGATCCTTAGTTGGTTTGACAATGAGTGGGAGATTTCGAGGATGGTGCGGGCCATGTGGCAATGTATGCGAAAGAGTGAGACGACGGTGATGAGGCCGGCGATGTACATGTACTCCTTGGTGGCAATCACGCCGCAGTGCTCCGAGTTCATCGAGTATCTCCTATGGGCGATGGAGAAGACAGATTCACCCGAGGCGACAGGCAGGCGGAGGTGGTGGGTGTACAGGTCGAAGGTCGAGCACCTAGAGGATAACGAATCGATCAAGTATGGTGTGCCGTTCGTGAGGGTACAGAGCCAGCCGGAGCCACAGGAGTATTCGTTCTCCCACCACAAGAGGAGGCCGGATGGCGCGACATCGCTTCCCCGAGGTTCTCCATGGTTCCCTCGATGCTCGCCTCGTTTCAACGGCGGCGGTAGGGTTTAAGGTAAGCTTCGCACTAACCTAATCTTCCACCTGCTCATGCTTACAATCACTGTGACAGCTAATGAAAATCATGCTTACAATCAGTCTCCGAGTACTACGGCAAACACCCTAAAATAGCTCTGGACCTTTGGGTCAAAGTTGTGACACAGTGTACAAATAAAGAAAAATAGATTGGTGCTTCTTTCAAAAAAGAGTACTCCCTAAAGTACTGCCAATATAAGCTACTAGTATTTGGTTAGAGGATTTGCTGCCGAGAAAGATCCGTCCATAGAGAGCGCCACATATCCCACTGGTTGTGGTGGATGCCAATGCGTGCATGCAGCATGGTTGGTGTCGGTAATTTTTACTTGGCACACCTCGCACTCTGCATATATGCTGGTTCCATACGTACATTTGTGCAGTTCCACCAAAATGCAGCTGAATAACCCTGTTTGAACAGATAATGAAAAAGCGTGATTACATTATAGTGGCACTAGTTGATGAAACACACAAAATAAATAGAAGAAAATATTGCGATAGTATCATAGTATGCCATGCTGCGAGGGCGAGATGGGCCCTGCGACGCCTCATACGGTACGCCTCATACTGGACATCGTCCCAAGTCTCCCAGATACACCTTCTGCCAGTGATGAACATCAGTGTACAGCAGTAGTACAAGGAGACGCCTTGAGACATTCAAATCTCTATTTTTGCACATATCAACTAAAATTAAGCACCCCAGTTTGCAGAAATGCTTAAACATTAACAATGGAACTAGTTGATGAAACATACTTTAACAAAGACAAGCACTTTCTTTATCTACATTGGAAATGAAATGATAGAGATGACACTCGCTCTATTTTAACTGTATTATTACTTCATTTTATCAGTGACACTAGGGTCGAGCAGGTGGCAAATGAGGTGTACCATGCGTCGCAAGGATGGAGGCCGGGGGTGCTTAGACTGGGATGCTGAAGCTGGCTCTTTCAGTCATCAACATGGATGATTCAATTCACGGGACCTTTTGGTGCAGTTCACCTAAAATGAAGCAATGTCCCGTGAGCTAGCAGCTTCTTCTTCAAAAATTTTTAAGAAAAGGGCTCCAGCCCCGGTTCCATTTTCATTAGAAAATGAAACCCACAGAGCTTCTTCTTCATTAGTTGCAATAAAATTGAGCAACATCAAGGTTGGTTGTGAAGCTCCTGGAATGCTCAACTATAATTTGGATATCGTTTGTGAAGTTCAACTAAGATCGAGCGTGAAATGTATATCTCTATTTGCACAAAAAAGGTGGAAAGGAGGGTGACTAACAAGTAACACGTGATGAAACATGCATCAAATGAAAAGAAGCATGTTCCTTATCTGAATGGCAATCCTACAAGGACAGTAGCAATTTCTAAAGCAGTGGCATTGCTAGATATTAGTGTGGGCATAAGGATTAACTATGACAACCGTTAAATACGACATTACTTTGGGCACGGGAGATTAGGCGGACCAGGACAGTTGCATTTCTAACGAAAAGAACCAACTTGTCTTAATGGGATATTTTAGCAGGACATGTAAAGAAGTGCCATTGATTCATATTACTGGAGGCATTACATTGAAAACAACATTGGTTTAACGTGTCCTTACTTTTAACAGTGCGACTGCTACATTTTACCAGTGGCATTACATAAGAGTGGCTCGGGCAACAAACATCAGAACAGGATATCTGGGTTGGTCCTATTTTTGTTCGGTATAGCCACCTTATACTTTGTGAGTCTAGCAAATCTAGTGCTGGACTTACTCTGTTGACTTGTCCCCCAGTCCCCACTTTCTTTCCTTTTTCAACCAATAGATCGGGTTTATATTGAGTTTGTACTGCGTTTCCCTTTATTTCCCTATTAGACCTAGAGACCAGTTGGATAGCCAGTCTCTGCTACTTTTCGCCCCCATTATTTCCTCTTTCGACCAAGTCCTAGATTCAGGTAAAAAATCCTCCCCCACCCCCACCCCCTTTCTTCCTTGTTTGAACCAAGTAGTACTAGATTCGAGTGCATGAACTAGTTTTACCTCTTAAACATAAAAAACTAGGTGGTTTTCGAACAGCCGATCAATCCTATCTATGAGGGGGCCTGAGAAATAGTAAAAGTTACAAATGCAGCGACGTCAGGAGCTCGGCAAGTAGAGCAAGGCCGGTTTCAAAGGAAGTTATACCTGATGGTCGCCGGGATGTCGCTAGGTGGGCGGCGGGAGGCCGGATCTGCCCACACTACGGCAGCGAGGAAGAAGAGGTCGGAGGCCCTCCCTCATCAGTGGTGCTTGGGAGAGAACGACAAGGCAGGCTGATCGGAGCGTGCCCAGCAGTGGGTAAGAGCCGTCGCCGAGGACGACTGCGTGAACGTTGCACCTTCTCACCTTCCCCGGCGGAGAGGATCCGGCTGGATCTGTGACCAGCGGTGAGCAGAGAGAGAGAGAGAGTGTGGCCATCGCTGTCGTGTTTAGATCTGGAGAGGCCGAGACGGTGTGAAGAGAGCAACACTAGCAAGCAAGCGCGGAGGCTCCTGCCTATATAGTGGAGTAGTACTTAGTTTTCTTTTGTCTGCCGAAGCCGGCTTGACCTTGTCAATGACTGTCGAGAAGTCTTCATGCACGTGGCCCGGAGGCACAGTTGTCGTCATTTTGATCTGAAGCGCCAGATTATAACATATAACACAAAAAATGCCACATGACAAGAAATCATAACGTCACTGCCCAAAGGAGACAACATGAATCCTGACGGACAAACTAGACGAGGAACAAAGCTCAAATTAAAGAGAAACTCGTAGAAAAGGGGTCCGTTGATAGATGTCCTAATTAACATAGCCGGTTTGACGTAGATGGCAGCCGAGTAGTCACTGTTCGTGCATGTGCCCCCAATGACTAGCCCAACTCGGTTGTCGCTGTTTAACCCTCGTAGTGATCCGAAGCACATGACACATAATTTTGCGAGATGACAAAAGACCTTTTTTTAGATTTCTCACCACAACTACAGCCATGTACAACACAGCCTGCACGATATGTAGACGATAGCCAATCCAGGTGTGTCTACTGGAGTCTGGTCACATGCATGGACGAACTGATCTTCCGTGTCTTGCAGGGATCGTCCAGGCACCAACATAGTACAACACTTCTCTAGTACTATCGCTCGTCTTCCTCTTCTATTAAGTCACCCGACTTGCGGGGCCGGGGAGTGTGCCTATGGTCGGTTCTCAATTGCCGTCCCACATGTGTGTGCGAACGCAATATGACGCGCATTCCATTCGGAGAGCAGCGTGCCAGACCGACCGACCGTCTGGGGTGCGACGCGAACGCGACATGCGTGCTGTATACTCCGTACATGTGTACCGCCATTTTCTAGACGCTTTGCTCCATGGCGTGGGCACAATCCATGGATACAAAATTAGTATACTGTATACTATTTAAAAGTCGAGGGCAGGGCTTTTCCTGCCCGGTAGGCGGCGGGACAGTTCCGCCTAGTCGGTTCGACAGAGACGCGAGAAGATGAGGGAGTAGGCTGCTACAAACATAGGCTTGTGTGATTTGACAGCGAGTTACTGCTGGACAGGTGGGGCCCCGTGATTTGACATGCCATTATCATTTTAACTGCGGTGCTACGACCGGCGTGAGTCTCCCGATTCCTGATCACCTCCATACAGGTGCCTCTCCCAATGCTCCACCATGTAGTAGTAGAGGCTGGCTCTTGCATGAGAGCACACTTCTCCACTTTTTCCTTGCCTCTCTTTCCTCCACATATGCAAAAATGCCATGTAAAGCGCACTATTGTACTTACTGGCTCCTACAGGTGCTTAAGCTTGCCACATAGGCATAAAGTCTGATGTGGCAAGTTAATCAAGAAGAGAGAGACTAGTTTGGTGACCCAAGGAAGAAACGGTGCTAAGCGTGTGTACCTAGGTGAAAAGACAATTTTGAGTCTATAGCTAATTAAATGAAGCAAACTTAGCAACACCATTTCATTTAAAGAGGTCACTCCTTGGCAAATGCAATAAATACTAGTACTGCCTGTGTCCCATAATATAAGAACGTTTTTGGCACTACACTAGTGTCAAAAACGTTCTTATATTATGGGACGGAGGGAGTACGAAGAAAGAGATAGAGAGGAGTAAAAAAAATACACTTATAGCCAACCTTGTTGTAGTATGACTGACTAAGTGATGACTATGTATGACATGCCAACATCAGATAGCCTAACGCACCGTGTTAAATCTCCAAGGGCGCGACCGCACGAGTGACGCGATGGTCGTGGTAGGCGCGACCATGATACGGGCTGCTGGCAGCCCTTGGATCTGAGATCAAACGGTCGCATGCTAAGTTGCTGAAAATTTGCAGAATAACCCTCCAGGATAGAATATTCACCAATTGGTCTAGAATCACGCCATGCAACCATTTGATCTCCGATCCAAGGGCTCTCGGAAGCCCGTATCATGGGAGAATGGAAAGCCACTACCCTGCCATTCGCACGCTGGCAGTTCGCTCCTACTCGTCCCCACATGTCCTTTAATACTACGATAGTTCGCTCCTAGTCGTCCCGTCCATTCACATTACCACTAATCCTAACCCTCCTCCCAAATCCATGGCGTCCCAAATATCCCTGATCGGCGGTGAGTACAAGGTTAGAACCATCACCGGCGATGAGTTCGACGTCATCTACACCCGTTCTTCCACGATGGTGAAAGGATGCCTTTCTCGCTTCAGACGCATGTTCGAAGACTCACATGATGAGTGGGTCGCCGGGCTAGATGTTGAGTACACCACAGTCGTGGGACGAGAGAAGGATCTAAAGGACGAAGAGAGGAAGAAGCCCGCCGTGATCCAGGTTTGCGTGCATGACTTATGCTTGGTCTACCACATATGCCATGCCGACGTTGAGTGCCAGGATTTTAAGGACTTCCTCGAGAGCAACCTAGTCAAATTCGTTACTGTAGACTTTGGTAACAACAAAGAAGTCCTGCGTCGGATAGGCCTCATTGTCGGCTACACCTTCGACCTCCAAAAGAATCGGCTGGTGTCCTCTCGTCAGCCTTCAATGCTGACCCTGGCAGGAGCCATGGTTCATCCTTCGTACGGTAAACTGGAGAAACCTCCATACACGTTTCATCGTCATGCATGGCAGCGGAATGTATTAGATATAGACCACATCCAGTACGCTGCAATGGATGGCTACCTTTGTTTCAATATCTACAAGGGTTGGATGAAGAGCAACAGACAAGTTGGCGGTTCAAGCAAAGAAGTATCGACCAAGAGGAAGAGGGACAAGGACGAAGTCGAGGACGTGGACGAGGACTCCGAGTAAGGTGGCAGTGTCGTTGCTCATGGTGGTTCTAATCCAGTGTCTACCGGAATAGTTGCAAAGCTTAATTTCAGGTGTGCTTAATTTAATTTGAGGGGTGCATTGTGATGAGCTCCCAGCAGAACTATGTTATGTTTCTTCTTGTTACTTTAACTCTTCAGTAAGTACATACTAGTATTTCTTACATTTCATCTTTTAGTTGGTATATTACTACCACTTGTTTATTCACATTATATACGTACAATATATATGGCCAACATCATATAGCCAGCAGTTTAGTTGTCAAAGAATTTCAGGGTGCTTAGTTTTGTCAAAGAATTCCAGGGTGCTTAGTTTTATTTCAGGGGTGGGTTGTGCTGGACACCATTATTGTGACTAGCCTTTTTAATAGTACTATATGCATAATCTGGCGATGAGCGCTCTCTATATGTACCACCTTTTTTTTAATTTCAAGTTTTGCTCCATGGCGCAATCCATCAATACTACTGCTGTACAAAAGTATACATTTTTTAAAAGGCTAGAGGGCGGGGCAGTCTAGCTTGGTCGGTTTCACGAGAGGCGAGGGCCTTTGTGATTTGACGGCTCATTACTGCTGGAAGGTGGGGCCTTGTGATTCGACTGCTCGTATAAATGCGCCGACGACCTGATCAAGCAGGAGCAATGAACCGTGTGGTATACTAAAGTTTTCCACTGTAGTAGTACTGCGACGGAGGAGCACGAAACACGGCAGCCCAGTGCCATATGGCGATAAAAATGATCTAATTTGCTAGTCATCTCATTGTTAGCATTGTTCTATTCATTCCCTCAAAAAACAAAAACCATTGTTCTATTCATGCCTTGCAGAGAACGTGACACGTGTGGCAAAACACCCGAAGCAAAAGATGAAACACAACAGCAAAAGAAGAAGGAAGATTATCACCCCAAATGATCTAATTCGCCGCGGAGTCGTAACTGCTTCTTCATCACCTCCACGACCTCCATCTCCTTGCGCGTCTCCTCCGCCATCTTCTTCATTCTATCCATGACGCGGGATTTATCGACGCGAGCCTTCATCATCTGTTCCACGGCCGCATTACGTACCTTGACAGCAGTCGGGTGCTCGATGCGGAGCTTCGCCAACTCCTCCTTCTGTTCCATGACGAGGGCCTGCAGCATCTTCATCGAGGAACTACTATTCTCATGCAGCTTCTTCCAGCCGGCGTTCTTCTCCTTCAACAGGTCGATCTCATGGTAGAGCTTCGCCTTGTCCTCCTGAAGTCACGGGATTTCGCCGGTCGCCTTCTTCTCTGAGGCAATGCTCTTCTTTAGGAGCATCACCAAGCCGGCGGTCAACTCCCCCTACTGATTGAGCTCAGCGGGCATGCCATCGAGGCTCTCCTTCAGCAACTCCGTCAAGCCTTGGATGAACTCCTTTTGCTTATTGAGGTGCTTATTGAGCTGATCGGGCATGCCGTCAAGGGATAACGACTCCAGCTACGCCGGCTCGGCATGTTCGCCTCCGCGGCTAGGGCGCTCCTGGGAGCCATCGCCTGCCCGTGAGAGATCTTTTGAGGTCTCTGCGTGGCGGCGAGCCCTCTATTTTTTTCCGCTGCCTTGGTTGCCGCTCCCTTGGTACGAGTAGTTCTCGACCTAGAGCTCTGCTCACCGGCCATGGCAACGACGGATGAAGAAGAAGCACTTATGAGGAGGAAAGGTCGAGTAATTTTCGGTTAGGTAGTTCCCCTTTTTATAACCTAAGTACTAGCACTAGTAGTACTAATACCTGCGTAGTGGGAACACGTTCAGGTTTGGTACGTAGTACTAGTAGGTGTGAGCAGGCTTTCGAATGTGATGGGAACAAGGTAAAGATTAATTGATGGTTTTGGTTTCGAGGCTTGAAACGACTCCCGATGAGTTTAGTGGAACATAAATTTCAAGTAGACTACACTGCTCAAATGCGTAAATATTATGTTACTGTCAAAAATTGGCACAAAATACAAAGGAGACCAATGGAAGTACTACTAGCAACCCACAATTTAACTAGTCGCATGCGCGCAGTGGAGTAATAATGTCTTCCTTCCGCCCTCACGTCCACTCAATTTGCATATGCTGTATTAATTGACCATCAATGAAGTGAACGACTTTACACGCGTCAAATTATCACATGGGGTGGATCTTGGTACAAAATTGCGTCCGCCTGTGTACCCGCGTGTGCGTGCGAGGGAATGAGTGCGTGCATGGCGCGCGTGCACATCTTCGCTTCGTGCATGTACCGCCAGTATGGCTCAGGGAGGACGAGTACATTCTTCTGGAACCAGCAGCATGTCACTGTGCACACAAGGAAGTTTTGCACATACTCGAAGTACTAGTAATTTACACGTGCATTGATGAACTGTAAGAGAGACACTGTGTAGCGTGCCATTGATATTCTAATTTACGTGTTTTGCACATACTCGAAGTACTAGTAATTTACACGTGCATTGCACGCATCAGATTTTGCAACCAAATTATGAATAAATACCACACTATAGCATGTAAGCTCTTACTCATATATGCGTGATGTAGCCCTTCGTTTAATTCTTATAGTTCATCTCATTCAAAATCAAATTAGTTTTTATAAAAAAGCTAAGAACGCGTGAATAGGAAAAACATGGGATTATAGTGGAATGTCGTATTGAATCCTACAGGATTGTACGAGTGTTTGATTGTGCATAGAAAAAACACAGAATTCTTTCAAAGAGGTTTGAGTGGATGGGATGTTTCCTATGAAATCTAGTGCAAATGAATCATATGGAAAAATTCCTATGGTTTACAATCCTACGAATCAAACAACCAAGATAGGAAAAATTCCTAATGATTAGAATCCTCCAAAATTCCTTTGAGAATCCTTTGAATCAAAGAAGCCCTTAATCTATTTTATGATTCATGGAATTGTGCGTTGTAAAGCATAAAGTAAAAACAAATAATGGCAATTCAACTAGAAAAAAGTTTGGGCAGTTATGCTACGGAAGATTCTAGAACAAAAGAGAGCCACTGTTGTTTTGGGCTTTGTGCATTATGCTTAAGTTCAACCATGGAGTCTGCTAGATTGTACATGTGGCAAAATCTGGTGGGGGGGCTAGAAGATGGTGCGAGGGGCCAAGTGGAGGGAGACTATGAAGGAATGCACAAGTGCGAGATCGATATTTAGAGAGAGGGGGCGAACACGTGCGCTGTTGCACGCAGTGGCGGAGCCATGAAAAATAAATGAGCTAGGGGGCCAAGCATTGCTAATCCTTTACGAGGAGGGTCAATTCATGAAATTAAACCTTTTTTAGCAGCAATTGTCTAATGATCACATTCATATTAGCCTCGATATATAGTGATTTTAGGGGGGGGGGGCAGGGCCCTTACTGCCCCCTGTCTTCGCTATTGTGCACGCATCTGAGAGATGAAGCGGAAGGCATGGATGATGAGAGGGGGACATTGGATATATAATTAATGCGGGTGTATTAGCTATTTATGTTAATCCTATATAGAGAGGTATAGATTGATCGATGTGGACGTGGGAGAGGTATAGATTGATCGATGTGGATGTGGGAAAGAGGGTGAGACCTCACTGGATATATCGATTGATCGGTTTGTGTGGAAAATTATGAAAGACCTAGCTATATACACACACATACATAGAGGAACATCGATCGTTGCGCATGCACGCGTGAGAGATAAAGAATGCCCGGTATGAGGGAGAGGGGGATGTGTGTGGGTGTGTGCCTTTATGGCAGACCGACCTGAAGAAAAAGATTGCATGCGTGCGATAGATAATGCCGACTGGTAGTGTGTGTGCATGCATGCACGAGAGAAAGTTAGTGGTACAATTATAAAGAGAAAACTACTGTGTGGGTGTAAAAGAATAGGTGAGGTCATAATCAATGTAAAGTTGAATTCAAATATTTGAATAAGAGATCCTAATGATTGAAACCCATGCATGCATGAATATAACGGAGATCTGCGCGGTGTGCTTTGGAAACGAGCATGTTGTAATGTATACACATTGAACAAGGTCAGACTGATTTGAATTTGAGATACCGATGGCAGACATCATTTGCCCATGTCGCATCCGTGCATGTAATTGGAGATGATGGGCGGATTTCGCATCACATATCTATATCTATACCCCTATATATATATTATATTATATATTTTTTATATTGTGAGCGGGTAACTTTAACTTTGAAAGATGGTCGTTGGATGAGGCGAATCCGAAGGTCCAAAGATTGCAAATTTGAGAACTATTGGACGTTGGATATCATCTAGATTCCACCAGATTTTGCCACATGTATAATCTAGAAGACTCCATGGTTGAACTTAAGCATAATGCACAAACATCAAAACACAAGCACTTCTTATTTGTTCTAGAATCTTCCGTATCATAATTGCCCAAATGTTTTTCTACATGATTTGCCATTATTTTTTTTTACTTTATGTCTTACAACGCATAATTCCATTAATCTTAAAATAGGTTAGCTTTCTTATAAGAACTAGATGATTTTGAATGAAACGAACTATAAGAATTAAACGAACATCTACATCATGCATATATGACTCAAAGCTTGCATGCTATAATGTGGTATTTATTCATAATTTGGTTGGCAAATCTCATGCGTGCAATGCACGTGTACCTTACTCTAGTCTAAATGGTGTTTGTGTGTGTTGTGCGTGTTGAGGTGCAAATTGTCTTTTTTGGGTACACGTTAAGCTTGTTCTTCCGAAATTTCAAGCCGCGCCTAGTTATGCCGAAAATTGAAGCTAGCGTCTCTGTCTATCGTGCTGCGAAACTCCCGCCTCTTCAACCCGCGCCTTGTTAGCCCGAAATATTTAAGATATATCTTTGTCTCGTTGTGCTCCGACAACTCCCTCCATCTCAACCCGCGCCTTGCTATTCCGAAATTACAACGCGCGCGAAAACTACCAACTCCTGTGAAATCCCGACACGCGAAATGCCCGTGGTACCCCTAAACCGAAAGAACCGCCTCAAATCGGTGGGGGGTACTTTTGTAACTTACCCCACATTTCGGACAAGCGCGTCTCTAAGCCATGGTTACCCACTACCATCCCATCCGCCCACCCATTCGTACACCGAGGCCGCGAAAACCCGCGATGAAACCCCACACCCTGCTCCGTCCGCCACCCAACCGGAGCTTCTTCCCCGACGATGTCGTCCACAGCAACACCTCGACGTCCCTCATCCACCGTACCGGATGAGGATCCATCGTCGATCTCATTGTCCCGCCAGTTCAGCCACCCCGTCCTCCACCTCCAAGGAGCTGCCCCGATGTTCCCCTCGTCTTTCGCGCCACCTCCATTCCCACACCGCCGTCTTCACCTGCACCACCGGAAGAACATCATCATCACCGTTTCCTTGGATGAAGCTGCGACCTAATCGGCGCCACCAAAGAGGTTGTACACTAATCGCCGCATTTTCTTCTTGATTCGATCTCACGGTGCTGCCGACGCTCGGTCCCGAGCCGACACGGCGCGACTCCATCCACGGCGGCGTCACCGGCCACTTCCTCCACGGTGTCGCTCCCTCGGCGGCGACGTCCACATCAGTAGGAGCTGCTGCTGCTTTAGCTCTCGCTCGCGCTGCTGCTCTGCTCTTGCTCTCGGTCCCCTGCCTGGTCTGCTCTTGCTATTGCTCTTGCTCGCGCTGCTACTCTCGCTCTTGCTCTTGCTTGCGATGATGCTCCGATTTGGCTACACTTCAGTTGACTGAATCGACTTTTGGGTCAGTTGATTTCCAAGGGGTGGGCTCGCTGGGGTGAAGGAAGAACCAGCCGCAGCGGGGCGGGGGGCTCACCGGAGAGGTACCCCACTATCTATCTTAGGGTTCAGGATGGGGGCAGTGGCCGCCGGCGGTGGCGGGGCATTGGCGGGGCGGTAGCGTGGGGATCGCCGGAGAAAAAGCTCGGTGCAGGGGGGCCTAGAGTGATGGCCGGGGTAGCGGCGGACCGGCGGTGGGGAGTGTTTTCGGTGCGGGCGGGGGGCTGCTGTTTGGCCGGTGGTGGCTGGCGGCTCAGGGGGATGGAGGTTGAAGATGAACCACAGGCCCTTGATTTCGTATCCAACAGCTGCAAAATCGACTGACCAGAGATGAAAAAGTCAGTCGACCGACGTGTAGCCTCACCTTGCTAGTGCGTTCAGTTTCGACAACAAAAATCAGTTTGGACAGCAAAATTCAGTTTCGACAGTTAGGTTCAGTTTCTATAGTTAAGTTCAGTTTCGGCAGTTAAGTTCAGAGATGAGCGGCTGATGTATTTTACATCTAGCACTTTGTGGTTATGTATTTTACGTCATGTATTGGAGATGCTATTAGAATTCCACTCAGGTTAACATTGTTCGTTGTCTCTCTTGTCCTCCTTCAGCCTCGGCGTCGTACAACTCACCGGAGCTGCTCCAACGACAAAACCCTCCATCACAGCGGAGCAGTACCTCGGGCTCCATCTCCAGACGCCTAAGATCTTCTTCCCCTCCTCCGACAGCAAAGTCAGCCGTAGCATCCTCACCGGCCAACCCAATCACACTGAGATCGACATGGCTTCGCCAAAGAGGTTGTACACTTGTTGCATCTCTTTTTTACTCTACATGTTATATATATTGTCCACTTAGCACTCGTAGTAACGGGAAATATGGTTATTTTATCCTACTATATGACAAGCAGTGAGGTACCATGCAACTTAGCTATCCGTGATGGACTCTCTTGAACGCCATCATTATTTATCTCTGCGTGTTTGAGCTGTGCATTTGTCAATGGGCCTGGGAGTTGAGCTAGTATGGCAGTGGCCTGGGTCCAAAGTAATAGAAGTAGCACAAAAACAATTTTTTAGTGAAGGATTTTCCATGATCAAGCCTGCCTACTAGAATCGCCAGTACTTGAAAGGAAAAGTGAATGAAAAACATAGGAATTGGAAAGTTTCCTATGGTACTACTTTTCATGAATTTGGTGCAAAGGAATGGAGCAAAGGAAAACTGTAGGATTTGTTCCTTTAGTGTCTCCTTGAAAGAAAAACCGTAGGAATTCTAATTTCCACTTCTCCTCCTTTTCATATTCCTATTCATCAAGCACAAGACTAAGAGATAGTAGCATAATAGCATTATAACCGTACATTTTCTTGTGGTTTGACTTAATCTCACCATGCTTTTTTGCATCCTGTGATCTTCCAATTGTTGTGAATCAAACACCCAGATTGGCAGAAATCCTGTGTTTTTAAATTCTCTGTTTTGCACGTGCATCCCTATCCTATTCCTGTCTATTTCCTATCCCTGCATTGTTAGAATCCTCAAATTCAAACAAGCCCTTACTCAATTACTTCTGTTACAGATATGTGTCAAAGAAAACCTTGTGTGGTTTGTCCTGCTCCTGAGGCGCTGTGTTCCACCCCAGCTCAGCTGCTCCAATGATGGAAGGGTTCACCACAGCAGGGATTCGCTCTCCAGACTGTCTTTCGCCGCCTCAGATCTTCTTCCCCACCGCCGGCAGCCACGACAACTACATTACCATCATCAACTGAGCAGATGACCTTGAGGACTACACGAGTCCGCAAGAGAGGTCACACTCTTCCGTGTCTGCTTATGTTATGCGTCGCTTAGTATGATGACATGCTACATTATCATCGTGTTCACCTATTAGACTCCGAGTCAGGTCCAAACTAATGCTGAAACTTGAGTTTTTAAATGGTTGTGGGGTACATATTGGGGCAGCAATCAGTACTATCTGTCTACTATCTAGTTAATCTCCGGTGTCTACTATGAGTTTCATGTTGGGTGCAAACAAACATTAAAGGAGCCATTATCTGTATTTTTTAACTAAAGCTATTATCTGCCTGCTATCATTGGTTTTGGGTCTATCCACAGCTTGCTACCATCACTCTGGATTTGTGCATGCACTCCTTACAAAATCTCACTATGTTTTATTCCTATGCATGCCAGTTATTGTACACAATGGAACTGATCATGTAGAGCAAAAGAGACGAGCCTTGCGTGGCAATAAAATTTCATGCAAACGTCGTTCCATGGTGGCCGCAAAGTCAGCCCCCCTCCACCCATTTCGGATCGTAATCAAGAGGAAGATAACTGTTCTGAGGGTCATTCAGAAGGAGAAGACCACTCCTATTTACCCCATGAGGTCTTCGCTCTAACTTGGCATGCTGATGTTGGTAATATCATGCATATGGTGCCTTGCATTGCCTACTGTATACATTAAAGATGTCATCTGCTTAGTTTAGACATGCTTTGTGTCAATGCCATCTGTTTTGTTTCTTTATCGTATATGTGAATCATGTAATGCCATCTTGTCTAGATAGGCATCATATGTGTGAATTTTGCAATGCCACCCTGGTTAGCCAGTCATCTTATATGTGAATTATATCATGCCATCATTTTTTATTATGTGTTAAATTTGTCAACAATTTTAGTACATTCAATTACTCTTCCTGTGCATCAGCCATTTGGCACGGTCATGGAAAAATCTGGAGTGGAAACAAGGTCTTCAGAGTAGACAATGCTATCTGATGAAGCGCATGTCTTGCTGGTTACCGATAGCTCCTCAGAGGAGGATTCAGAGATAGATGACCAGTCATATTTCCGCCTGAGGTGCATGCCCTAACTTGGCAGGGTTATGTTACTCATATCGTGCGTATGGTATCTTGCATTGCTATGTCATTTGCTTAGTTTAGACATGCTTTGTGTGAATGCCACCTATTTAGTGTCTAATTACCATATATGTGAATTATGCAATGCCATCTTGTTGCAAGACATTATATATGTGAATTATGCAATGTTATCTTGTTGCAAGGCATTATGTATGTGAATTATGCAATGCCATGCTGTTTAGGCAAGCGTCATATATGTGAATTATATCATGCCGTCCTTTTTTTGTATTTCTCATTGCTTTTGTCGACAATGTTTGTATATTCAACTGCTCTTCCTATGCATCAGCCATTTGAATTGGTGATGGAGAAATCTGGAGTGAAAACAAGGTCTTCAGAGCAGACAATGCTACCTGCTGAAGCAGATATCTTCCTGGTTACAGATAGCTCTTCAGAGGAGGATTCAGAGGCAGGGTTATATTACTCATATAATGCATATGTTGTATTGTAATGCTTATTTTTTACATCATATACACAATATTGAATGCCATCTCCTTAGTTGACACATCATATATGCAATTGCCCTCTGCTCACTTCCTTAGTATATAAATCATATATTTGAATTATGTCATGCCATGATGTTTACATAGTCAACATGTATCTGAATTATGGCATGCCAACCCATTTTCTAAAGACATAATATAGTTATATCATCTCATCCTGTTTACATAGTCATCATATTTTAAATTATGTCATTCTATCTGTGAATTATATCATGCCATCATGTTTCCATCGACGACATGTTTGTGATTTATGGCATGCCAACCACTTTAATAGACACATCGTATAGTTATATCATGTCATCCTGTTTACATAGTCATCATATTTTGAAGTATGTCATTCTATCCTGTTTAGTTAGCCATCATACATGTGAAATTGTGTCATGCTATCCTGTTTAATTAGCCATCATGCATATATGTGAAATTATGTCCTGCTATTCTGTTTGCTTAGACAACATAAATGTGAATTATTTCATGCCCTGTTTTCTTCCCTACTATCCATTGCACCTGTCTATCTTACAATGTCTGTACATTCAATTACTTTTCTTGTTTATCAGCCATTTCAATTGGAGGGAGTGATGGCAGTATCTGTGGGAGTAAAAACACGGTCTTCAGAAAAGATCGTGCTACCTGTCGATGCAGATAGAACCACGGTTGTACTTGCCCAAGAATCAGCCCCACCACACATAACCCACACTCATGTAGATTGTACCCCTACGCAGTTGGACAGAGTACCAGCTACACCCCTTCTAACCCCAACCCCAGCAGATAGACACCTAGTTCCCGTCATCACCGTCTCCACCATAGAGCACCCAAACACGAGTAGTTAGTAAGGCAACTACAGTGCCCAAATCACGAGGACCACCACTCCGAACCCGAAGTCAACGCTTTAAGAAGAAGAAGAATTATTCTCAGGTCAGGTTCTGTAGCTATGGTTCATACTACTTTGCTCTTGCATCACTGTATTTACTGATACCAACCAATTTCAAATTTGAAGGATGCAATTGAAACTCCAATGGCGCAACAGGTATGTTTTAAACCTGTTTCTTCAACGTGTTTGGCTGTTTGCTGTTGTAACTTGCTCTATGTTGATTTCAGTTTCAATTGAATAAACAATTATGTTCTCATGCCATGCACATTACAATTGTTGTTATTGCTATGTAGTTTCCCACACTTATATTCTGTCTATGCTGCTTTGTCTTAAATAGATATGACTCGAACTGTATCTATCTTGATTTGGCAGCATAAACCAGAATGATATAGACCAAACAGTGACCATACTACATAGATATATGTTTGTTTCATGCTGTTATCCTATCCACCTTACTACTGAACTGGTTTACCAAAATGAGTTTCATATACTACATTGTAAACCTGAGATGTGTTTGTTTGTTTCCCTTTTAGAATGCGGATAAAATATTGGAGAAGAGTACCCTGTTATGCAATGGTAAAGGAAGTAATGCAGATAAGGTTTAAGATAGTGAGACATCCCTGTTGGTCTCTAAGAAAGCTGATAAAAACTATATTGAGGACACTGAGACAACCCCAAAGTCTTGTCTTGATGTAGTGTTCGAGTTACTGGCTACCACTGCTGGCACCAGCTCTTCGAACTCGTTGCCTGAATCAGTTCGGCTTCTTGAGTCTCAACTTCAAGTTGAAAGACATCGATCAGATGTTATGCGACAGGAAGCCGAAGGACTGAGCAAGTCCCTGCAGAATTCAGATGCATACTTTCTGGTGCAACAGCAGGCGCTGGAGGACTTAAGCGCCAAACAAGAGAAAGTTAATAAGCTTGCTAAGCATCTTGCCAACATTATGGGTACCCAGGATATTGTTTCTTGAGATCTTCTGAAGTGGTTTCAGTTCTAGACTTGTTTTGCTGCGGCGTTTATATGCTGTTGTGTTCCCTATATTTGCACTGGTGGCGAACTTTGATGCCCAGTGAATGTAATATGTGTAATAGCCGTGATAGCCTAGTGTAAGTTGCTTGCTTCTTTATTTCCTTGTTGTCTTGTTTATTTGTTTGCTTGTAGTCAGTGCAGTTCTTTTTCTGTGGTTTGCTAGTGGCTGTAACAACCTATTTTTTAAAACTAGGCCACAATAACCATGGGCTAATATTTACTGTAGTGACACTGCACCTATGGGCTGTAGAAACAGTGGGCCTTCTACGGGCCGTATAAACAGTGGGCCTTCCACGGGCCGTAGAAACAATGGGCCTTCTACGGGCCGCAGAAACAATGGGCCTTCTACGGGCCGTATAATCAATGGGCCTTATACGGGCAGTATGATCGATTGGACAAACATGGGCCAATAACATGCCGCATTATGGCCGTAAACGGGCTAGAGTTGGAATCGTCCATTCATGGGCCGACCATAACGGGCCATCGTTAGTAGGCCGTATTTCATGACGCTATGAAAACGACCCAATGTGTTAACAGACCACAAACGGGCCGACTGTAACCACAGGCTGAATTTGGCCCATAAGCAGAAAATGACAGTAACGTGCTGTAAGTAAACGAATGCTGGAAATGAGCCCAAGAATAAATGCGCTCTGAGAAGGCCGAAAGATAACATGGGCTGGAAACAGCCCAACGGAATAACGGGCCCTTAATGGGTATAAAGTGATACACTATTCATTACGGGCCAGTTTCACCACGGGCCGTTAATGGGTGTAAAGTAATACACTGTTCATTACGGGCCAGTTTCAGCACGAGCCGTTAATAGGCCAAGAGTTACATAGGTCCTCATATGGGCCGTAAGACGTCATGGGCCATACATGGGCCAGAAGTGAAAATGGGCTGGAATCATATTGGGTGGCCCAGATGACACTACTAGGCCTAATTCGGATAGGGCCTAACGGGCCTTGGGTTAGCGGGCTGTAAATGGGCTATATGCGAACAGGCCGTTAACATGCTTTACATGGGCCGGCCCGCCACCTTTTGACCAAGTCAAATGAGCCGGCCTTTTCACAGGAATGGGCCTCTGTTGGGCCGTGCCACGTGTCGACATATCATAGGCGCCTTCTGTCCAATGAGTGGATGCCATCTGTCCCAACGATGAGCCGACACGTGTTTCCTCTAGCCAATGATGATTTTACACGTGGAAAATACCCATTGGTCGGGGCTTTTAACGGGTTATCGGATCCAAAACCCGACCCGATAGCTTAACGGCGTTCCGTTACGGTGGATGCCACGTGTCGGTCACCCTTGACGAAAGCACTTCTGTGACACAAGATTTATCGTCATGGAAGTGGACACTTCCCTGATGATAATTTTGGTAATGTCATGGAACACTTCTACGACAACACAGGTATGACTATCTTGATTCTGTCATAAATTTGTCATGGATGTACATGCATGACAAAAAACGTGACCTACTGTGACAAACATGTATCATCATGAAGTGTATTTTTTTGTAGTGCATAAGGGGGAATGACATAGATTTACCACTGGATTTTCTTGATTATAATGCAGTGGTACACTACCAGTTTCGTGAGAGGAACGAACAGTCCCTCCAGTACCGACTAATCTTTGATAGACGGCGTGCTATCCATATTACCCTTCCTGTTCCTGCCTTCTTTAAATTTCAGGAAAATGGGAGATATTTTATAACTAGAGAGGAGGCAAACGAGTATGAGCGAGCAGCGAAGGCCGCTCGCCTCCAAGAAGCAGCTTGCCAAGCGGTAGCTGCCACAGCACAGTACAACCCCAACTATGATTTCGGACACAATCCAGGACAGTCATGGCCCTAGACCAACTTAGGCCGAAAGCCTAAGCTTGGGGGAGTACGTATTTCTCACCGACATTACATTCATGTTCACACACTCATTCCAGTTGTTGGCGTTCATACTTTTTCATTGTATTAGCAATGCTAGTATATTTTCTTTTTCTTTGTGTGTTTGAAAAACTTTAAGAAAAACCAAAAAATTAGTTGTATCTTCTATTTAGTTTACTTTCCATGTTCACTTCATAGTAGTATTAAAAGAAAACCCCAAAAGATTTCTAGTTCTTCTTTTGCTTGTTGGTAGCTTTCCTGTGTAAATAGTTTTTGTCGTTCTTGTTTTACTTTCTTCAGAAAAAAACTCCAAAAACATTTCAGCGTGTTTCTTTGAAATTCTTTTTTCCTTTCTTTGGGTCGAGAGGAGAAGACCATGATGACAATGTTGAGTGGCTGTCATATGCATTATTGTTGATCTAACAGAGAGCCCATATTACCTTGTCTTCTACCTTGAATAAATGTTTGCAGATTCCAGCTTAGTCCAATGCACATGCACTATTATTATTAACCACACCATTCGGTCGTGCAAGTGAAAGGCAATAATGACGATATATGCTGATAATGATTGAGATGAGGAAAAGCTAGTATGAACTCGACCTATCTTGTTTTTGTAAATATGATTAGTTCATCGTTCTTGATTCAGCCTATTATGAATGAATCAAGTCTGCAATGACAATTAGAGATTATAGTTACTCATGCCATGATTAATTAGCTAGGAGTTTATAATGGTTTACCTTGGGTGCCAACATGCTTTCACTGGTACGCGTCAGTGCTATACAAACAGTTTTAAACCCCTTTCCGCAACGACATTTGGAACCATCGCCTAGTGAGTGTGGGCGATTAGGGGGTCCTTCCCACACGACCCAGAAACCGTCGGGGATATGCCCTCTTGGCACACACGCTCGGCAAAATGAGGTCGTGTGCGACCGGCGAGCGACCAAATACAGTTATACGTACAGTAGTGCTAAAAAATACAATTGTATAGGCGAAATCATTTCCGGTCGTAAGCACATCCCACACAGTCAGTCCCCGCGAAACTTTTCCTTTCGTATATACATCCCACACAATCGCTGCAAGGAAAACGTTTCATTCGTAGGTACATCACACACAATTTTCCCCGTTAAATCATTTGTGATGGCGTTCCCATCGCACACAATATTAATTTTTTTATCATTTGCGTTATTGAATGCATCACACACGGTGCGTAGAAGAAACTGTGTGGCAAAGGCTATTCATCACACATAGTTTTTATGCGGTAAACGTTTGTGCAAGGTGGCCTAACACAAACAGTTTTGAAGAGAATGTCATGTGTGATTGTTCATCGATCCAACATGATTTATTCCTAGAAATTGTGTGCATTGCCTTAGGTCATCGCCCACGGTATTTTCCCAATAACTGTTTGCAATAGCAAACACCAATTAGCAGGCTAATTCGCCATTAGCAGGCTAATTTCCCTATTATTAATAATCCATTTATTAATCTAATTTACATTCATATTAAACACATAATATATTTCATTCCCATATTAAGGAAGTAGGATTTCATAATTGAAATACATTAGAGTACAACATGATAGCTTCAGCACTCAGCTACCCCATTACACAACTGCACCAGCACCAAGTTTCACATGACCTTTCAAAATTAGCATCATAGACGGTACATAGACAGATGCATCTCATTGGTAAAACTGCTAAAGCAGAATGTTGAAGGTCTTTGCAACTTTAGGCCAGTGCCTGTGGATGATTGACCGTCCATCCTTCGTCCTCTTCGGGAACACTTCAATATTGAACCGTGGTTGTTGTATGAAAATCTTCCTCGCCTCGTAACCATAGTGGTGGTTTGAGAGGTGATCATCAGTGAACTGCTTTGGAAAGGCCTGAAAACAAGGATGTGCATAAATATCTTCTCTATATTGGAAATGGGGCAAAGGAATAAAAAAAGGCAAGGTATAATAGTTAGTACCATCTTGTAGTGAACTGATTTCTTCTTCATTGTGCAGACAAAGATCTTGTTGTTTTTTGTCGCCAATTTCTTTATCCTAACAATCTTTCTGAGTTTCTTGACTTGATTGATATTCATGGACAACTCATTTCCCCATATGCAAAAAGGGTCGAACAGTGGGTCAAAACCTCTGACAGCAGGACCTACATGTGCAAGACCAAATTGTTAAAAACCTAAGCATTAGAATGGTTCTCTGCAATTGCACAATAATGTGCTATTAGACAACAGACCATGCACGTGCTAACCTCGATTGTAAACCTCAGTGATTCCCATTATATTGTTTCCCTGCAACACATATAAGGTAGTTAGGGGATGTTTGGTTTGTGACTAACTTTGCAAAATGTTGTCACACCTAAATTTAGGAAAGTTTGACTAACTTAGGTGAGTGTTTGGTTCAAGCCACACCTTAGGCAAGCCACACTTGGATCCCACATGGCATACACACAAAAAATGTGGCAAGATTCCCTTAGGCTTGCAAACTTGTGGCTTTCATTTTGATGAACTAACCTTAGGCAAGCTTGACCAAAATATGTGGCAAAATGTGGCAATGCTAGGACTAGAACCAAACAGCCCCTTAGTCACCAGGTTAAGTAAGGGTTCACATGCTATCAGTAAAATATGTTGATGAAAAATAAGCACATTGCAGATTCATTAGATTAATTCAAGCCACATGGAAAACCCATTTATGCAAACCAAGCAAGATTAAGAACTAGTAAATATAGCACTTGTATATGTTTCTCATGTATTAAGTGCAGCCAAATTCGATTTATTTCTCACATGCACAACAATACAAAATTCCAACCACGACAATTGGACATCGCATTGCAGAATTGAACCAAGGAGTTAACTAAACACCACAACACATGAACCAAACATTAACCGAGCACCACATTGCACAATATAACATACTCCTAATAGAAGATCAGACAGTTAACCAAACCAAGCATGCTTAACAACTTGGAAATATAGCAATTGTATTTGTTTCTCATGTATTTAGTACAGCCAAATTCGATTTACTTCTCACATGGTATACAATAACAGAATGCACCCACAACTATTGAACATCACATTGCAGACTTGAACCAAACGGTTAACTAAACACCACAACACAAATGAACCAAACATTAACTGGGCAACACATTGCACAATGTATAACCAAACCAAGCATGCTTGAAAACTTGGAAATATAGCAATTGTATTTGTTTCTCATGTATTTAGTACAGCCAAATTTGATTTACTTCTCACATGGTATACAATAACAGAATGCACCCACAACTATTGAACATCGCATTGCAGAATTGAACCAAACAGTTAAATAAACACCACAACACAAATGAACCAAACGTTAACTGAGCACCACATTGCGTAATGTTTAACCAAACCAAGCATGCTTGACAACTTGGAAATATAGCAATTGTATTCATTTGTCATGTATTTTGTAAAGATAAATTCGATTTATTTCTCACATGGAAGACAATACAAAATTGCAGCCTGGAGAATTGAACATCACATTTGCAAAATTGAACCAAACAGTTACCTGAAGATGACAACTAATTAACCAAATAGTTAATAAGTGAGCACCACACTACACGACATATATAACATATACACAGGAGCAACAGATTGCATGGTAAAATTAGATAGCACAATTCACTAGAATTTGTTAAGGAAAGGTAGGAGCAGCACACACAATGAGTAACCAAGCATGCTTAACCGGCGTAGCTAGCAAATGGGAAGGTGCTCCTCCAAGATATGGGGGTCGGCACGAATTGTAGCCATCACGACCTCATCCGCGCGTGCAGCCAGGATTTGCTTCTCCGCTGCCAAATGCTCCTTAAGATCCTGGCTATACTGCGTGCACCATGGCTTAGGACAACGCTTATTTGGTGGAGGCGTCAGCGATTGGGTGGAAGGTGTCACGCTCACGCCGGCGGTCGGGGCATGCGGGTTGTGGAAGGAGGAGGAGGACGGGGTTCAGGTGTGGATTACCTGCCTGGATAGGCGAAGCCGAGCAGCGTGAAGGAGGGTCGCCGGTGAGGAGGCGGCGCTGCAAGGAAGGAGTGAAGGTTTCAAGTTGGAAAGGAAGGCTGAAACAGGGGAAATGTGGCTTTTGGTAAGGGGGAGGGGCGGGGAGGTAGATATTTCTGCGGAAGCCAAAAATTTGGAATCGCTATAGCGAAAAACTAGCGCGCAAAGTGTCATCAGGCACGGTCCCTTATTCAGAACTGTGTACGATATGTGAACATCACAAACGGTTCATATAGCTTAACCCTTGTGCTGTGAGTTTGAACGTCAAAAATTTTGGTTCCAATTTCCCTGGTTACAGTGCTCATCCACATCATTGCATAATTTGGGTACACAAAGGAGACTACATCACACCCACACTTCTTAATCGAGCAAGTTCAGCAATTAAACAGAGCTAGCTGGCCTAAACATTACTCTAACAAATTAAAGACCGACGCTCTTAATTAAAAAAACAAAGAGTAATACTATGGCTGGTGCTCGTCGATCTCCGCCGCCTCCTCCATGTCCAGCTCGCGCCCGACGGTCTCCTGGGGAAGGAGCTCCATGGCATCCATCGCACCATATTCGGCAAGTATCTCGCCATCCGTGTCTGCCATCTCTTTGGAAAAGGCCGCCACGAGCTGGCCGTGGGCGGCCGTGATATGGTCTTGGACGGGCTCCGTCATCGCAAGGTATGTGGCGGAGGAACGGACGGCTGCTCGAACGCTCTCGGTGATTGCCAACTCTTTGGCTGCGGGTTGCCGACCGTTGTCGGAGAAGTTTCGTTCGATTTGTGCGGTGACCGCCATGATCTGGGCGTGGGCGGCCTCAACATGGTCTTGGGTGGCCTCCATCAGGGCTAAGGCCGCCGCTGTTGAACAAACAGCTGCTGTGCCGCTCTTGCCAGCTGCTATCCCCGAGGCAGATGTTGCTGCCGCCACCTGAGAAGCAACATCGGCCGTTTGGGCTGCCATGGCCACCCGGTCTCAGATTGCGGCCGCACTCCAGCACCTTGTTAGCACGCGCATGGCGGCTGCGGCTGCGCTCTCGCTGGAGTGGGTCGCCAAAATTGCCCTCATGACGCGGGTCCACGTTGATAACCCACAAGTGTAGGGAATTGCAACAGCTTTCGAGGGCAGAGTATTCAACCCAAATTTATTGATTCGACACAAGGGGAGCCAAAGAATATTCTTAAGTATTAGCAATTGAGTTGTCAATTCAACCACACCTGGATAACTTAGTATCTGCAGCAAAGTATTTAGTAGCAAAGTAATATGATAGTAATGGTAACAGTGGCAAAAGTAAAGATAGTAGTTTTGTAGTAGTTGTAACAGTAGCAACAGAAAAGTAAATAAGCGAAGCACAATATGTGAAAAGCTCGTAGGCATTAGATCAGTGATGGATAATTATGTCGGATGCAATTCCTCATGTAATAGCTATAACATAGGGTGACACAAAACTAGCTCCAGTTCATCAATGTAATGTAGGCATGTATTCCGAATATAGTCATACGTGCTTATGGAAAAGAACTTGCATGACATCTTTTGTCCTACCCTCCCATGGCAGCAGGGTCCTAGTGGAAACTAAGGGATATTAAGGCCTCCTTTTAATAGAGAACCGGAACAAAGCATTAGCACATAGTGAATACATGAACTCCTCAAACTACGGTCATCACCGAGAAGTATCCCGGTTATTGTCACTTCGGGGTTGTCGGATCATAACACATAATAGGTGACTATAGACTTGCAAGATAGGATCAAGAACTCACATATATTCATGAAAACATAATAGGTTCAGATCTGAAATCATGGCACTCGGGCCCTAGTGACAAGCATTAAGCATAGCAAAGTCATAGCAACATCAATCTCAGAACATAGTGGATACTAGGGATCAAACCCTAACAAAACTAACTTGATTACATGGTAAATCTCATCCAGCCCATCACCGTCCAGCAAGCCTACGATGGAATTACTCACGCACGGTGGTGAGCATCATGAAATTGGTAATGGAAGATGGTTGATGATGACGACAACGACGAATCCCCCTCTCCGGAGCCCCTAACGGACTCCCGATCAGCCCTCCCGAGAGAGATTAGGGCTTGGCGGTGGCTCCGTATCATAGAACGCGATGAAACTTTCTCTCTGATTTTTTCTCTCCGCGAAACGGAATATATGGAGTTGGAGTTGAGGTCGGTGGAGCATTAGGGGGCCCACGAGACAGGGGGCGCGCCCAGGGGGAGAGGGTGCGCCCCCACCCTCGTGGACAGGGTGTGGGCCCCCTGGCCTTGATTCTTTCACCAGTATTTTTTATATTTTCCAAAAGTTATCTCCGTGGATTTTCAGGTCATTCCGAGAACTTTTGTTTTCTGCACAATAAACAACACCATGGCAGTTCTGCTGAAAACAACGTCAGTCCGGGTTGGTTTCATTCAAATCATGCAAGTTAGAGTCCAAAACAAGGGCAAAAGTGTTTGGATAAGTACATACGTTGGAGACGTATCAACTCCCCCAAGCTTAAACCTTTGCTTGTCCTCAAGCAATTTAGTTGATAAACTGAAAGTGATAAAGAAAAACTTTTACAAACTCTGTTTTCTCTTGTTGTTGTAAATATGTAAAGCCAACATTCAAGTTTCCAGCAAAGATTATGAACTAACCATACTCACAATAACACTTAGGTCTCATATTTACTCATATCAATGGCATAATCAGCTAGCGAGCAATAATAATAAAACTCGAATGACAACACTTTCTCAAAACAATCATAATATGATATAAGAAGATGGTATCTCGCTAGCCCTTTCTGAGACCGCAAAACATAAATGCAGAGCACCTTTAAAGATCAAGGACTGACTAAACATTGTAATTCATGGTAAAAGAGATCCAGTCAAGTCATACCCAATATAAACTAATAGTGATACATGCAAATGACAGTGTGCTCTCTAGCGGGTGCTTTTTAATAAGAAGGATGATGACTCAACATAAAAGTAAATAGATAGGCCCTTCGCAGAGGGAAGCAGGGATTTGTAGAGGTGCCAGAGCTCGATTTTAAAATAGAGATGAATAACATTTTGAGTGGCATACTTTCACTGTCAACGCAACAACTATGAAATGGCGATATCTTCCATACTACATACATTATAGGCGGTTCCCAAACAGAATGGTAAAAGTTTATACTCCCCCACCACCAACAAGCATCAATCCATGGCTTGCTCGGAACAACGAGTGCCTCCAACTAGCAACAGCCCTGGGGGAGTTTTGTTTAATTATTTTGATTTGCTTTGATCTTTTTGATCATGGGACTGGGCATCTCGGTTACCAGCCATTTTCTCGTGAATGAGGAGCGGAGTCCACTCCTATTGAGAATAACCCACCTAGCATGGAAGATACAGACAGCCCTAGTTGAAACATGAGCTGCTCGAGCATACAAAACATAATTTCATTTGAAGGTTTGGAGTTTGGCACATACAAATTTACTTGGAACGACAGGTAGATACCGCATATAGGAAGGTATGGTGGACTCATATGGAATAACTTTGGGGTTTATGGAGTTTGGATGCACAAGCAGTATTCCCACTTAGTACAGGTGAAGGCTAGCAAAAGACTGGGAAGCGACCAACTGAGAGAGCGACAACAGTCATGAACATGCATTAAAATTAATTCACACCAAGTGCAAGCATGAGTAGGATATAATCCACCATGAACATAAATATCATGAAGGCTATGTTGATTTGTTTCAACTACATGCGTGAACATGTGCCAAGTTAAGTCACTCAATTCATTTAAAGGAGGATACCATCCTATCATACCACATCATAATAATTTTAATAGCATGTTGGCACGCAAGGTAAACCATTATAACTCATAGCTAATTAAGCATGGCACAAGCAACTATAATCTCTAAATGTCATTGCAAATATGTTTACGTCATAATAAGCTAAATCAGGAACGATGAATGCATCATAGTTACAAAAACAAAAGAGGTCGAGTTCATACCAGCTTTTCTCATCTCAATCAGTCCGTCATATATCATCACTATTGCCTTTCACTTGCACAACCGAACGGTGTGTATAATAATAATAGTGCACGTGCATTGGACTAAGCTAGAATCTGCAAGCATTCAATTCAAGAGAGAAGACAAAGTAATATGGGCTCTAAGTTAAATAAACAATCATGCAAACGAGAGCCACTAAATATTTTCAATATGGTCTTCTACTCTCGACCCCCAAATGAAGGAAAATAAAATATAACTATTTACGCGGGAAAGTTCCCAACAAGCAAGAAAAAGAACGAGAAATGTTCTTGGGTTTTCATTTTAATTTCTACTACAAGCATGGAAATTAAACTAACTAATTTTTTGGTTTTTCTTAAGGTTTATCAAACACACAAGAGGAAGGCTAGAAAAAGAAATTAAACTAGCATGGATGATACAATGAAAGAGTATGAGCACCGACAACTAGAATAGTGTGTGAAAATGAATGTAAAGTGGGTGAGAAATACGTACTCCCCCAAGCTTAGGCTTTTGGCCTAAGTTGGTCTAATGCCAAGGATAGCGGCTACTCTCCCCGGTGTACTAAGGAGTGTCATCAGGATACCACTGACTAGCGATCTCCTCTGGATCCCACTGATAAGATGATGGCCGATGAGGGTCCAGTTGAGGTTCCGGCTTAGGCTCTGGAGTGGATGCCTGGCCTCGATGGGTGTACACCGCTTTTGGCGAGACAAGATAATTAACTGCAGTCAAATAAAACAACAGAGGCGCAGGCAGGGTAATAATCTCATTGTGTTTATTATTAAATCTCAGGTTATATAGGAGCATGTTATCATCATTGTGAACAATAAACTCATGTGCTACCAGGTTCCTGTAATCTAAAAGGTAAGGAGGCAATATTGTCTCCTCTTTCTCATAGTGCCTAATAGGTATCTCAAAATGTTTAGCAAGGCATGCAGGAATAAGTGGAGGGGGCCCACCGTGGGCCCACGAGACAGGGGCGCGCGCCCAGGGCCCACGAGACAGGGGCGCGCGCCCAGGGGGTGTGGGCGCGCCCTCCACCCTCGTGGCCAGGTGCTTGCCCCCCTGCAGTGTTTTCAGTGCCTAAAATCCTCAAATAATCCATAAAAAATCATACTAAATTTGCAGGGCATTTGGAGCACTTTTATTTTCAGGATATTTTTTTATTGCACGGATAATTCAGAAAACAGACAGATAATACTATTCTTGCTTTATTTATTCTAAATAACAGAAAGTAAAAAGAAGGTACAGAAGGTTGTGCCTTCTAGTTTAATCCATCTCATGATCATCAAAAGGAATCCACTAACAAGGTTGGTCAGGTCTTGTTAACAAACTCATTCTGAATAACATGGAACCGGAGAAATTTCGAATAACACTAGGTTACCTCAACGGGGATATGAACATCCCCAACAATAAGAATATCATATTTTTTCTTGACAGTAGGAAGAGGAAATTCAAAACCTCCAATAATGATAGTTGGAACTTTTCCAACAGAATTGATGCAATGAACTTGAGGTTGTTTCCTCAGAAAGTGTATCGTATGCTCATTACCATTAACATGAAAAGTGATATTGCCTTTGTTGCAATCAATAACAGCCCCTGCCGTATTCAAGAAGGGTTTACCAAGGATAATCGACATACTATCGTCCTTGGGAATATCAAGAATAACAAAGTCCGTTAAAATAGTGATATTTGCAACCACAACAGGCACATCCTCACAAATATCGATAGGTATGGCAGTTGATTTATCAGCCATTTTCAAAGATATTTCAGTAGGTGTCAACTTATTCAATTCAAGTCTACGATATAAAGAGAGAGGCATAACACTAACACCGGCTCCAAGATCACATAAAGCAGTTTTAACATAATTTCTTTTAATGGAGCATGGTATAGTTGGTACCCCTGGATCTCCAAGTTTCTTAGGTATTCCTGTGACGCCCCTGTTCTGACCGTACACTAATCATACACGCAAATGTGTACGATCAAGATCAGGGACTCACGGGAAGATATCACAACACAACTCTAGACACAAATAAAATAATACAAGCTTTATATTACAAGCCAGGGGGCCTCGAGGGCTCGAATACAAGCTCGATACACAAGACTCAGCGGAAGCAACAATATCTGAGTACAGACATAAGTTAAACAAGGATTCCTTAAGAACGCTAGCACAAAAGCAACACGATCGAAGAGGCAAGGCCTCCTACCTAGGACCTCCTAACTACTCCTGGACGTCAGCGGTCTTCACGTAGTAGCATCCATCGGCGGTGGCATCTGGCTCCAAGGACCCACCATCTGGTTGCATCAACCGGAAAGAAGGAAGAAGGGGGGAAAAGGGGTAGCAAAGCAACCGTGAGTACTCATCCAAAGTACTCGCAAGCATCAGATCTATACTATGTATGCATTGGTATCAAATGGAAGGGTTGTATCTGTGGACTGAACTGCAGAATGCCAGAATAGAGGGGGAAGGCCTAGCCTATCGAAGACTAGCATCTTCACGCAGCTCCAAGCATCTTGCAGCATGTAGAAGAGTAAAGATGTAGTAGTTTAATATTTAACAAGCATGTTGTAACATTAATGCCCACAGATCCTTCCTCGACTCCCTGCGAGAAAGTAATCCCGGAGCCACATATCCAAGTATCCATTTGTAGGTGTATAAGATCAGGATATAAGTCTGAATGTCCGTTACCGTGTGAAAGATCGTGGATGTCGCCTAGAGGGGGGGTGAATAGGCGCTTTAAAATAATTACGGTTGAGGCTTGAACAAATGCGGAAAAAACCTAGCGGTTAATTTGTCAAGCACTTAGGCTCACCTATGTGCACCAACAACTTATGCTAAGCAAGAAAAACTACTTAGGTGATAGGAAGATATATGACGAGAAACAATATGGCTATCACAAAGTAAAGTGCATAAGTAAAGGGCTTCGGGTAAGAGATAACCGAGGCACGCGGAGACGACGATGTATCCCGAAGTTCACACCCTTGCGGATGCTAATCTCCGTTTGGAGCGGTGTGGAGGCACAATGATCCCCAAGAATCCACTAGGGCCACCGTAATCTCATCACGCCCTCGCACAATGCAAGATGCCGTGATTCCACTAAGGGACCCTTGAGGGCGGTCACCGAACCCGTACAAATGGCAACCCTTGGGGGCGGTCACCGAACCCGTACACTTTGGCAACCCTTGGGGGTGGTCACCGAAACCCGTCAAATTGCTCGGGGCGATCTCCACAACCTAATTGGAGACCCTGGCGATTGCTCGGAGCTTTACACCACAATGATTGAGCTCCGAACACCACCAAACGTCTAGGGCACCCAAGCACCCAAGAGGAACAAGCTCAAGGGTACCAAGCACCCAAGAGTAATAAGCTTCTCAACTTGTAACTTCCACGTATCACCGTGGAGAACTCAAACCTATGCACCAACTGCAATGGCAAGGGCACACAGAGTGCCCAAGTCCTTCTCTCCCAAATCCCATCAAAGCAACTAATGTTAGGGAAGAAAATGAGAGGAAGAACAAGGAGAACACCAAGAACTCTAATATCTAGATCCAAGGGGTTCCCCTCACATAGAGGAGAAAGTGATTGGTGGAAGTGTGGATCTAGATCTCCTCTCTCTTTTCCCTCAAAAACTAGCAAGAATCCATGGAGGGACTGAGAGTTAGCAAGCTTAAAGAAGGTCAACAATGGGGGCAAAAACGAGCTCAAGAGATGGGGAACCATTGGGGAAGAAGACCCCCTTAAATAGGTCCCCCCGAATCTGCCCGTTATGTGCAGAAAGACATAGGAGCGGTACAACCGCTATGAGCACCGGTACAACCGTTAACAAGCAATAAGCAGAACAACCGGCCCACAACCGCCCAACAACCGCACGACAACAGAAGCTAGTCCGGTAGTAGAGCGGTACATGGCCGGTACAACCTCCGGACAAATTCTGGAGCGGTACCGCTCCAAACACCAGTTGTACCGGTCAACCGGTACAACCTCTCTATGGGGCGGTACAACCTCTCTATGTAAAACAGGCAATATCAAAACAGCCACAACTTTCGCATACGAGCTCCGAATTCGATGAAACCAAGTTTGTTGGAAAGCTAGCAACAAGGGCTAACATAATCTTGAAAGAAATATCAATAAGAAGCAAATTATAAAAGGCCCATAAGAAAAAGGTGAGAACCCTTCCTCGGATAATACCGGTAAAACCTCCAACACCGAAAATATCATAGAAGATGCATGCGAACTCCGTTTTTGATGAATTCAAGCTTGTCATCAAGATGACCATAAGCTCTAAGACTCACAAAGAGAACCAAACAAGAACAAAGAAACATGATGCAAGGATGCAATGGTTTGAGATCTCTACTAACGATACGATCAAGCTACCAACTTGAGAGCCCCCCTTGATAGTACGCCAATGTTCCTATAACCCGGTCTCCCAACTACCACCACGAGACCGGTAAAAGAGAAAACCTATCAAGGGAAACGTTTGCCTTGCACATGGTCCACTTGAGCTAGATGATGACGATCTTGACTCCCTCAAGTTGGACCACCTTTCTTGATTGCGTTGGCTCGATGAAGACTAGATGATTGCTCCCCCATAGTCCACTATGGGTGAGCCTCTCTTCGGCACATCTTCACAAGACCATTGACACCACAAAGGATGGCAAGATTCAAGCACTTGATCTCTTCATGATGCTCCACTTGAACTTGCACACGGCAATCATGATGACGATCACCACTTGATGTCATCCTTTCCTTGGGTTGTATGATATCTTCCTCTTGACGCAAGCCCATGGACACGTACCTAACCCCACATAGAACTCTCACATAGACCATGGGTTAGTACACAAAGTGCAATGGACAATGCTCACCATAATATTGGATCACTTGATCCCTCTCGGTACATCTTCTACGCTTTGTGAGTTGATCAACTTGATGCACTCTTGACTTAGTCTTGATCAACCTTGAATCTTTCCAACTCTCTCATTTGTGTGATGTCTTGAAGGTAAACATGAATGATCACACAATCTTCTTCTTCAAGACATTCTTGCAATAAGCTCAACACTCACATGACCAATCTTTGGATAATTCCTTAATAGCACCTTGGTCAACTCATAAACTCCTTGAAACCAACACATGGACTTCAAGAAAAGCCTCTGGACAAAACCTTCAAATATAACTCAAGGCAACCATTAGTCCATAGAGATTGTCATCAATTACCAAAACCAAACATGGGGGCATCGCATGTTCTTTCAATCTCCCCCATTTTGGTAATTGATGACAATCACTTTCAAGAGAGTTTATATAAGGAATTATGCATCACCATGCAATGAAACAACCAATAGTGCATGCGAATGAGATGCAAATGCTAAGGAACAAAACCAAAGCAAGAGGAGACAACTCTCTAAACTTCTCCACAAAACTCTTTGAAACTTCTCCCCCATGGGAATCGATTGCCAAAATGGGCTAAAAGCTTAGAAGGCTAATATAAAATGTGTTCCTCCATAAATTGTGTATTTCTCAACAAGAGAGTAGAATGCAATACACATATCCAATGGTAAATACTTGGAGGAAGACAAACTATATTGAGGCCCAAAGATTGCAAAAGGAAGATATGCCACAAAGACATAATCAAAGAGAGAAACAAGCAATCAAGCAACCAAAATATACCAATTGAAGCAAGCTATCAGAAGATACCATTGAACCAACTAGGCCAATGATCCTGTGAGCCACATGAATAAAGGATATTATGATAAGAGCGGAGCAGTGTTCTAAAGAAACTAGAGAAGCTCCCCATGATTTGTGCACATCAAGAATTTTTGTATTTGGATACAAAGTGCACAAAATAGGATCATAGCTCCCCCAAAATCAATAGAAACTTGCAACAAGTGCAAGTGAGAATATAGGAAACTAAGCCTAGTACTTGCAACAAACACATGGTTGAGAAACAAGTAAGAGAGGCAACTTAAGAGTGGGATCAACCAAAAATATGTGTGTGAGTCAAGGCAATGCACTTGAGAAGACTAATGTATAGAAGAGCATTAAGCATCAATAAAGTCTTCAAAGAATGAGGCACATGGTGCAAGGCCTATCATTCCCACACACAACTAGCGAATGGGTTCACAAGCTTACTAATAAGCATATAGAGAACCTATGCTTGTGACAACCCGTGGTCAAGATAGAAGATGAAAGGCGCATCAAGACGAGGGATGCCAATTAAGATGGCAAAAAGAAACTCGTAAAGATAAGCATGAGGAAAATAATCTTCACCACGCAAGAGCGCATCAAGATGCAATGATAGAAGACATCAAAGACATCACAACTAGCAACAAGACATCACTTGGGATGCTTTGAGAAAGGAAACAAGTATCACAAGAAAGAATGGATAACATGCCATGATACAACCTACACAAGGTTGATGCAAGAAATGTGTGCATGAAGTATATGAAGATACTTGTTACCGAGATAACATTGGAAGGATGTACTAGATACCAATTGAAGGTACAAAGTAGTTCATTGATCATCCTAGCTTGACTCCAATAAGCACATGGTGACAACACCTTCCTTGTGAGTGAGCCGAGCATCCAATGCATCTCCACTTGTTCCTAAAACAACAACACAAACAAAATGGTACCCAAATTCATTGGGACCAAAGAGTTAGAGAACCAACAACATATAAGACGAAACTCCACATAAATATGTGCATATAGATATGAAAATGAATTTCATGCACATCTCATCCAATTTGAGACTTGGTGGAGTTCCCCCTATATATTGGGTCAAAGAAAGAAAACATGCCAAAGAAACTACAAGAAGTAAATATGCATGCTCAAGACTTTCAAGAACCGAGACCAAAAGACAAAGAAATACCAAGCGAAGAAAAGATACCAAATGAATAAATCATCACTTGGAGGATGTCCATAAAAGATACATCAAGGAATGAGATATCCATTGATACACTCAAAAAGAAAGATGTCAAACTCCCAAAAGAGAGAATGGTTCTGAACAAACCAAGCCATCTACAAAGTTTCATGATGGCACAAAGTACCAAAAAGAAACGGCTTGCCTTGCACAAACACACACTTGATAAGGATCACAAGATGAGTGTTTTATAGAGAATAGGATAGCTCCCCCAAGACTAGTGCATTATAGAGAATTTGCATTTGAATACAAAATGCACGAGGTGGGATCACCACTTTCACTATATCTAGAAAACACTAGACAAGGTCAAGAAATTAACAAAGATCCACAAGTGGTATGAAATACAATGGGAGTTGACACAATCCTAGGCAAGAGATAAAGCAAATAAAAGCAAAGGCCAATGTAAAGATGATCAATAATATCTACCACACATAAGTGAGTACCAATTGTCAAAAGACAAGAAGTATTTGGAAATAATTCCCGGTGGTAGATAACAAGGATATCCGACATCATCTTCACACCAAACAAAAAGCAAATTGCAACTTGTAGAGCTAACATGCCACCTAGGAACAAGATAAATTACAATATCAATTCTAGGTGACAATATCTCAAATGTACACATTTTCTAGGCTAGTAATATACACATAGCATATTACTTCCCCATAATGTGATACCAATTAAAGATAAACAAGAGGCAAAATAACGATCCAACACGAGATAATTAATGGACAATATAGAATTTGAATTTCTCATGAGAAGACATACCACATAGCGACTAGATAATCTTGAAATATCAATACTAGATGGTATTACTCATGTACACGCATATATAGGATTGTGAGGTGCACAAAGCACATCACTTCCCCATAATGGGATATTCCATTAATCTCTCACAAGAGCCAACTAAGAAAAGAACAAGATGCAAAAGGCTCAATGCATGACACACACGTACATGATGTGCAAACCAACACACACATACTTGATTGCTCAAGATAATCAAGTTGGAAGCACAACATATACAAACACATGCAAGGAACAAAACCAAACATGCAAAGGGGTAATTAACTATCAATGTAAACACTTTAAGCACGAGTTACCACATGGAGAAACATTGGATATAAGATAGAAATTTGATAATTCGAATAACTTGGCTTGAGACAATTAGAATGATGAAGTCCCCTTAATTCTTCATAAAGTAGCCAAGTCTCCAATGCCCTCCAACAACACATATTGATCAAGTTTGAGCTTGTTGGTCCCCAACCAAGTTGTGTCCTAAGAGGTTAGTCACAATAGGCTTGGCTACCCAAATGGTTCTCTTCTTGACACCACTTTGAGTACCAACAACTTTGGCAAACATGTTGCCAACCTTATCCTTCCCAAGAGAATATCTATCATCAATAATAATTGGGTTGGATAAGTTACCACTAGTGCATGAAGAGGCAAGGTGACCTTTCTCACGACATAAGTAGCAACGTCTACTCTTCACTTTCTTCTCACTTGATTTCTCAACTTGAGAAGCATTAGCTTGAGGATTCTTGGGAAGAGGACTTTCTTCAACTTGTGGTTGAGCATGGGATCGAACTTGTGGCCGCTTCCCTTGTTGCTTGTCACTAATGGCCTTCTTCTTCAATGGGAAAGATCTAACATGATGCCCTTCTACTTTGCACTTGAAGAAAACAATCTTGGCTGAATTCTTGACTTGTTATTGGCCCTTCTTTTTGTTCATCTTGGACTTCTTCTTCTTCTTGGAGTTGAATCCAAGTCCACCTTTGTCATTGGGGGATTTTTGCACAGTCAAGATATTTTTGAGTGTGAATTTACCTTCATGACTCTTTTCCAAGTCTTTCTTCAAGGAAGTGACTTGGGCCTTGAGCTCTTTGATTTCCTCTACATGGTTAGTCTCAACACAAGTACTAGAGGAACTATAAGCTTAATTGTTAGAGCAACAAGGAAAGGAAAGCAATTCATCACAAGATGTACCAACATTGTGAGTAGATGAATTACAAGGACTAGCACATAGCAATATAGCATTTTGACTAGAAGTAGTGCTAGTATCCACATGAGGCTCACTAGATGTTACCTTAGCAATCATGGCCTCATGAGCTATCTTTAGCACACTATGGGATACTAGAAGATCATCATGAGATCTTGAGAGCTTTTCATGACTTTCTTCCAATTTCCCATAATTGCTAGATAGCAACTCAAGTTGAGCCCGTAGCTCAACATTCTCCTTCATAATGGATGCTTCACAAGTAATAGAGTTAGTAGCACAAGCATCATCATTAACAACAAGAGGAGAGGACAACTTGGAAAGCTCTTTTAAATAAGAATCTCCAAGTTGAGCATGAGACTCGGTGAGTTTGATGAGCTCACCCTTAATGACCCTTGAGCCATTTTCGAGGTGCTCAAAATCCTCAAGGAGTCTAGCATGAGCAACTTCAAGCTTAGCATTTTTAGTTTCAAAATCATTGGCCATCACAAGAGCTCTATCACGAGATTCCCTCACTCTAGATAATTCTAGAGTAAAAGTCTCCTCAAGAGATTCCTTAGTGGTTTCTTCAAGTTCAAGAGCTTGAGAGAGGTCCGCAATCTCATTAGCGTAATCACGCTCATGACCTTCCATTTTATCAATGGTGACCTCATGCTCCTCAAGACGAGATTCCAACTCATTAATATATTTCTTGCCCTCAGTAGCAATAGACATGATTTCCATGAAGTTGGAACGAGCAATTTTATTCTTAAGAAGAGTTTTAAAAATCATTTCCCCCTTAATTTTTAAGGAGGCAACATCATCATTCTCTTCATCATAATCAACATCATCATCACTCTTGCCATCATCAATATCATCACAAGATATATTGGGATTCAAAGTGGGAGATACCTTTGAAGCCTTGGCCATAAGGCAAAATGCAATAGATGATGATTTAGGATACCTTGAAGCACCATCCAAGACCACATCTTGTTCCATGGAGTGTTGGGTTTCCTCTACATTGTTAGCACAACAACTCGAGGAAATACATGCATTTTCATCATGGCAACAAGATATAGCAAGCATATCATCATAAGATTTAGTCAAGCAATTTCTACATGATATGCAAGGACTATCAACACAAGCATGTGAAACATTTGGAGTGCTCGAAGTGCTAAAGTCCAAAGATGAAGCATTGCAATAAGAAAGTGATGAAGGATTATCAACAATGAGCCCACTATCATCATTGCAATGAACACCACTGCTCACCATGTCATTACCTTGTGGCAAACCAAACGTAGGTGAAGTAGAAGAAGTTGAGAACACAACACAGCCGGAGGTGGAGGGAGAACAATCATCCCCACAAAACTTGGACAAGCCATATTTATCTTGAAGCTTTGTCCACAACTCATGAGCATCCCGGAACTACATTGCTCAAAGCATCGAAAAGCACATTAGAAGCTTGAGCATTGAGATAAGAGTTTTTCTCATCCTCTAAAGATAATCTTAGGGGATCCTTTGGAGGAGACAAACCCATATCTACAATTCTCTCTAAATTTGGGTCCATGACCCTAAAGAGGTTAAGCATGCGAATTACCCAAACATCAAAATTTGTGCCATCAAAACTAAGAGTGTCGGAGAATCCTAATCCCCTAGTCGACGTCTATACTCTCTAGGCGGTTAAGCCTAACAAAGAGAGACGAGGCTCTGATACCAATTGAAAGATCGTGGATGTCACCTAGAGGGGGGGGGGTGGATAGGTGCTTTAAAATAATTACGGTTGAGGCTTGAACAAATGCGAAATAAACCTAGCGGTTAATTTGTCAAGCACAAAACCTACAACAACTAGGCTCACCTATGTGCACCAACAACTTATGCTAAGCAAGAAAAACTACTTAGGTGATAGCAAGATATATGACAAGCAACAATATGGCTATCACAAAGTAAAGTGCATAAGTAAAGGGCTTCGGGTAAGAGATAACCGAGGCATGCGGAGACGACGATGTATCCCGAAGTTCACACCCTTGCGGATGCTAATCTCCATTTGGAATGGTGTGGAGGCACAATGCTCCCCAAGAAGCCACTAGGGCCACCGTAATCTCGTCACGCCCTCGCACAATGCAAGATGCCGTGATTCCACTAAGCGACCCATGAGGGCGGTCACCGAACCCGTACAAATGGCAACCCTTGGGGGCGGTCACCGAACCCGTACACTTTGGAAACCATTGGGGGCAGTCACCAAAACCCGTCAAATTGCTCGGGGCGATCTCCGCAACCTAATTGGAGACCCCGGCGATTGCCCGGAGCTTTACACCACAATGATTGAGCTCCGAACACCACCAACCGTCTAGGGCACCCAAGCACCCAAGAGGAACAAGCTCAAGGGTACCAAGCACCCAAGAGTATAAGCTTCTCAACTTGTAACTTCCACGTATCACCATGGAGAACTCAAACCTATGCACCAACTACAATGGCAAGGGCACACAGAGTGCCCAAATCCTTCTCTCCCAAATCCCACCAAAGCAACTAATGTTAGGGAAGAAAATGAGAGGAAGAACAAGAAGGAGAACACCAAGAACTCCAATATCTAGATCCAAGGGGTTCCTCTCACATAGAGGAGAAAGTGATTGGTGGAAGTGTGGATCTAGATCTCCTCTCTCTTTTCCCTCAAAAACTAGCAAGAATCCATGGAGGGATTGAGAGTTAGCAAGCTTAAAGAAGGTCAACAATGGGGGAAAAAACAAGCTCAAGAGATGGGGAACCATTGGGGAAGAAGACCCCCTTAAATAGGTCCCCACGAATCTGCCCGTTATGTGCAGAAAGACATAGGAGCGGTACAACCGCTATGAGCACCGGTACAACCAGTAACAAGCAATAAGCAGAACAACCGGCCCACAACCGCCCAACAACCGCACCACAATAGAAGCTAGTCCGGTAGTAGAGCGGTACATGGCCGGTACAACCTCCGGACCAATTCTGGAGCGGTACAACCGCTCCAAACACCGGTTGTACCGGTCAACCGGTACAACCTCTCTATGGGGCGGTACAACCTCTTTATGTAAAACAGGCAATATCAAAACAGCCACAACTTTCGCATACGAGCTCCGAATTCGATGAAACCAAGTGTGTTGGAAAGCTAACAACAAGGGCTAACACAATATTGAAAGAAATATCAATAAGAAGCAAATTAGAAAAGGCCCATAAGAAAAAGGTGAGAACCCTTCCTTGGATAATACCGGTAAAACCTCCAACACCGAAAATATCATAGAAGACGCATGCGAACTCCGTTTTCGATGAACTCAAGCTTGTCATCAAGATGACCATAAGATCTAAGACTCACAAAGAGAACCAAACAAGAACCAAGAAACATGATGCAAGGATGCAATGGTTTGAGATGTCTACTAACGATATGATCAAGCTACCAACTTGAGAGCCCCCCTTCATAGTACGGCAAACGATCCTATAACCCAGTCTCCCAACTACCACCACGAGACCGGTAAAAGAGAAAACCTATCAAGGGCAAACCTTTGCCTTGCACATGGTCCACTTGAGCTAGATGATGACGATCTTGACTCCCTCAAGTTGGACCACCTTTCTTGATTGCGTTGGCTCGATGAAGACTAGATGATTGCTCCCCCATAGTCCACTATGGGTGAGCCTCTCTTCGACACATCTTCACAAGACCATTGACACCACAAAGGATGGCAAGATTCAAGCACTTGATCTCTTCGTGATGCTCCACTTGAACTTGCACACGGCAATCATGATGACGATCACCACTTGATGTCATCCTTTCCATGGGTTGTATGATATCTTCCTCTTGACGCAAGCCCATGGACACGTACCTAACCCCACATAGAACTGTCACATAGACCGTGGGTTAGTACACAAAGTGCAATGGACAATGCTCACCATACCATTGGATCACTTGATCCCTCTCGGTACATCTTCTACGCTTTGTGAGTTGATCAACTTGATTCACTCTTGACTTAGTCTTGATCAACCTTGAATCTTTCCAACTCTCTTCATTTGGATGATGTCTTGAAGGTAAACAGGAATGATCACACAATCTTCTTCTTCAAGACATGCTTGCAATAAGCTCAACACTCACATGACCAATCTTTGGATCATTCCTTAATAGCACCTTGGTCAACTCATAAACTCCTTTAAACCAACACATGGACTTCAAGAAAAGCCTAAGGACAAAACCTTCAAATATAAGACAAGGCAACCATTAGTCCATAGAGATTGTCATCAATTACCAAAACCAAACATGGGGGCATCGCATGTTCTTTCACCATGGACACGACTATTAATAGATAATATTCCCTGCAGGGGTGCACCACGTTTTCCAACACGCTCGATCACTCTGGTGGGACACACCTTTCTGGGGTCAATGCCTGGCCTCAGAAGATCAACAAGTCGCAGCCCTACCTAGGCTCAGCAGAGAGGTCCCCGCCGGTCTACTTCCTAAGCACTCCGGGGTCTGGGCCCATCGCCCGTTGCACTCCGAGTCGTTGCGCGCAAGGCGGGTCCAGGCTCCACCATTATAGGATGGTGCCGGCCTAGCCGTGCCGCACTGCTGAACTGGACGTCTGACAAAGCTTGGGCTGATAATGCGATGTCGAGGCCCATAACTATTCTCACGTGGTGGTTGGTGCGTAAAGGCTAGAGGCCAACACAGAACAAATACCCAAACCATAATGTATTATTAGCTTGCGGAGATGAGCAGAGACTCACCACCGAAAGTGACCCTGTCGCCCCGTCTCGTGGACTTACGACAAGGGCTCAGAATGCCCGGCCGTGCCACGTCATTATCTTGCGGGTGCTCTCCGAGCCCGCTCGACTTTCACCAAGGTATCAAGTAAAGTCAAGGTAACTGTGTGTCCAGACATCAAGGGGAAAACCCGAGGAATCACCCCCGGTGGATTCCACTCAATGTAATCATCAAGGTGAACGTAAGAGGGACCACCCTAGAGGTTCACACTTGAGGTGTTGAACGACAGAGCCGTATCGGGAATGGTGAAAGAGGAAATCACTCTCGATGACCACGACCGAATAGCTACACTACAGAATTATCATCAGGAGTGCGTTATGAGGGATCACCCTCGGCACTCGATAGTAGCTCTGCAGAGTCGAGCAACAAAAAGGGGCGTGATGTGATGTGAGGTGTTGGGCTCTGGTCGTCGATGATGCTGATCGAGTCGTCGATGATGAAGCAGGGGCAACAAGGACAAATACTAGGGGTCACTAATGGATCACTAACCAACCTATACTAAGCAGTTTAGGATAAGTAGGTAGGTAACAATTGTAGGTAGAAAAGCAGGCTATGCATCAGAATAGGAGCAAACAATAACAGTAGCAAAATCTAATGCAAGCATGAGAGTATAGAATGGGTGATATTGGGATGATCAAAGGGGGGGCTTGCCTGGTTGCTCAGACAAGAAGGAGGGTCGTCGTCGACGTAGTCGATCATAGTGGCATCAGCAGCGGTCTCAGGGTCTACCAGAGAGAAGAGGGGGAAGAAACAGTAAATACACGCAAACATATGCATAACATGACAATAAGCGAAGCTAGAGGTGTTCGAATCCGGTGCTAGGCGATACTGGCTAAGGGGGAAAACATCTGGGAAAGTTTTCCCCGTTCTGGATGTCTGTCAGATAGGTGAACCGGAGGGGAAAAGTTCAACGTTTGCTATGCTAGGGACATGTGGCGAGCAAACGGACCGCGTGTTTAGATTCGTGTCGTTCTGAGCAACTTTCATGTACAAAGTTTTTCGATCCGAGCTACGGTTAGTTTTCTATGATTTTTCAAAGATTCAAACAAGATTATGAAATTATTATTAATTCTAAAATGGAGTTATTGCATTAGCATGATGTCATCATGATGTCAGCAGTCAACAGGGCGTTGACTGGGTCAAACTAACACATGGGGCCCGCCTGGCATTGACACAGTTTAATTAAACCGATTTAGTTCTCTAGCCTAGTTCATTAGGTTAATTGGATTAAGTTAATTAGTTTAATTAAACATGATTAATTAAATTAATTAACTCACTAAATAATAAGTTAATATTTTTTAAATAAATATATTTTTAACTACAGGGGCGGGCCCCATCTACAAGTGGCCCAGGAGGCCACTGGAGCGGGTGAAACGGGTGCGAGGAGGGCGTGGGCGCCCGCCCGAACACGTACGGGTGCGTGTGTGCGTCGGGGGCTTCGACGTCGGGTGCGCGGTCAGCAGCGCGGCTCGCCGGCCGAACGCGGCAGGCGGAGGCGACGCCAGGGCGGCGTCACGGACAGCGAGGCGGCAGGAGCGGCGAGCGATAGGGGGGCGGCCGCGGCGGTGGCGTACAGAGGTGATGGGGCTCGCCGGCTCATGGCTCCGGCGACCATTTGGTTAGCCGGAAGCGGCTACAGGGAGAGGGCGACGACGCGCGTCGAGCAGAGGTGCCCGTGGGTGCGGTGGTGCTCAGAGTTGGGCGCAGTGACCATGGCAGGCGGCGCCGACGTTCGGGACAATGCGGAGATGGTGATACGCGACGCGGGCGAGCAAGATGAGCAGCGGGGCAGCAACTGTGAGGCTCCTTGAGCGCGCTAGGGCGGACGGGCGAGGCCGTAGTGGCTCGGGAGCATGGTGCTCGCAACCATGGTGGCGGCCGAAGCACGGCCATGCGGCGGAGAAGCTACGGGGCACGGGCGAGCTAACAGCGAGGAGGAGGAGGAGCACATGCTCACCGAGGAGCCGGTAGTGGAGGGCAGCGGGCTCGGGGAGGCCTGCCGGAGTCGGAGTAGTCAACGGATTCTGGCGAGACAGAGGAGGAAGAAGACGGCGGTGCAGGCGCTCTGGTCGCTCCTGGCCAGCATGTGTGGACGGAGTTGGGGGAGAGGACGCGGGTGGAGCTCGCGGACTTGACGGATGGATGCGGGGGCGTCGGTGGCCGCGGTGGAGCGTGGGGGACGGCGGCGACCGTGCTCGGGAGGAGGGGATCTGGAGGAGGGGGGAGGCCAGAGGGAGAGGGGAGCAAGTGGGCGTGGGAGAGGGGATCGAGGGGGCGATGGGGAGGAACGAGGAGGCACGGGGTGGCCTTATCCCCTCGTCGATGGGGATGGCGAGGCGGTCCGGGGGGAACGCTGGCGCCCCGGTCGGTCGAATAGTGGTGGGGAGGGAGACGATCGGGGGAGGTGGGCCGCTAGTGCTCTGTGGCCTCTGGGGCCCAGATGCACATTAGTTAGCTAGGCCCTTTACTGCTTTTATTTTCTGCTTTATAATTTCCTCACTGCTTTGTATTTAAAACAATAGCAATTGAACTTTTCCGCAAAGAAATTTGGCAGATAATTATTAGTCATAATTTTTGAGAAGCCCGCAAAGTTTCAAGTTAATTGGAAAAACATAAACATTTATTTATTTTGAAAAGGCTATTTTGATAGCTATTGGACCACTTTATATTTTCCTATGGATTAAAGGGAGAGTCAAATGATGTTGGTTTCTACTTGACAATTAGTTAGTGAATATTTGCACCCCAATGAACATTTTTCCCTTTTAATTTTTGAAGAAAATAATTTGACATGTCAATTGAATTTGAGTTTGAACTAAGATTTGGATCAGGCAAGATTTAGCAATAGTAAGATGATGACATGGCATCATTAGCAGGGGATTACTGTAGCTTAAGTATCCGGGCATCACAATTCACCTCCACTACAAGAAATCTCGCCCCGAGATTTTAAGGGGTGTAGTATGGGGGGAAAGACTTGGGAAGGACGGAACTCAACACAAGATAGGTACATGGGGGCTATCTCATTGAGCATGGCATAGAGGCATCTCTCAAATTGAAATTCAAGAAAGTCCTCGAGGGCAAAGTAAGAAGGTGCAATAAGAAGCTTCAACTGGGTAGACAAATGTTCATTGCCTGAAACAGAGGGTGAAAGGGGTTCAGAGCAATGGAAATAAGTATTGTGTCTGATACCAAAATAGATCACTAGGTGGGTGACTCGTGATTTACATACGAATACAAGTGCAAAAAATAGTTCAGAGTCAAGGTTGTACAAGAGAGTCAGGTTTCGATCCTGTGGAACTGTGAGTTATGGGCCCACCATGTGGGTTAAAAGCAGGAAGGGTGCTAACATTTTGTACGGTCATGATAGCAAGGCGGGTCATAGGATAGCCTGTCAGTTATGTTGGCAACAACATTGGTACCAAGGGCGAGGGACGAAGAGAACCATTTTCCTGCTCGTTAAGACGAGGCGGACCAATAGGCAAAGTTCTTGTCCATCGATGGCTACCGGAATGTCATCAGCAATAGTAACAAGGCCTTACGGACAGAGTTGTACACCGAGGTGTTTACATAAGCAGGAAATTGTCACCGCTCAGATATGATAGGTTACAAGAAAGGTTAAACAAAGCAATAGAGACCTGAATCAATTACCAGCGCTCTCGAGTGTCTAACAAGTCAGAACCCATGGAAAATTTGAATCGGTGAGAATAATAGTTGATGAAAAACTCATAAGAAGTAATGTAGTTCCATGATATTCTCGAGATACCAGAGGGTAACACTCGAGGGTATAGCAGAATAGAGGTTGGACGGGTGAAATGATCTACAGAAGACAAGTACTTCCACTTGTCTGAGAAATGAAATCAAAGAAGAACAATCATGGTTGGAACCACGGTTGGGAAGGACCAATCATAGATACTAAATGAACTTATCACAAGAGGATTATTATTATAACAAGAAGTTTCCATGATAAGTTCCACATCTGATCCATGGGCATGAACACAAAGGCTCAAGGTCGACTCCCACTTCTCTAATGCACAACTTTCCATTCACTTCTCGCATTCAAAGAAGTTGTAGTGTTGAAATTTCAGATGACGGAAAGCCAATAGAGTATAACACGCATAACTTTCGAGTCCACACGGATTTAGGGAAGACATAGATTCAACCCATAGGGGCATCTTAGGAACATATACCACAACTTCACGAGTAAAAATCCTGGAAGAAGGGTATGTTTGACAAGAACGGGGGATATAGTTTACCAAAGGCATTATGTATCCGAGGGAAGGTCCACAAGGTTATTGAATATGAGGGATGCTGTCGGATAAAATCCACAAAAGATCTGGTGGTCCACAAGGGATCTGATGTGAGCAACGGTACTCAACCAGAAGAAGAAACAATGCAAGGAGGTCAGATTATAGAAGCAACTGACTAATTCAAAGTTCAAAATGCAAAGGAATTATGATTCCCAAGTCAAGGGATCAGAAGCAAATACTCTGATCAAGAATCGATAAGTTGAATAGACTTAGAGCACAACTGATGGCAATCTGATTGGCTGAGAATCAACTCATGTTCAGGAAGATGTTTGAGCCGGAATGATAATTTATAAGGACCAATTGATGATTGTGACTACTCACAAACATATCAAATCGAAAGACTTAATATAATAATGAGAAATGACGTCAATGGATACAGCTAGGCATATGGAATTAATCAGAGTGTAGGCATGTAAGACCTTAGAGAGCAATAGGCAACAGAGGTCCTCGAAAGCTCGGATTGTATTACAAAGTATCTTATGAAGCATAAGAATAACTGGGGATGAATGGATACTCGATAAGAGCGAGTAATTATCCATAGGGATATTCATGCGACAAGGAACTGCAGGGTAATAAGCATAAAGAATTCTCGGAACATCGAAGAATATTTTAGGACATCTTGTGATAACAAGAGCAACTGGGGATGAAGGTATGAACGACAACATAGGTAGTTATGCATAAGGATTTATCGGTGGTAGGGATTGTAACGGCGAAGGGCAGAAGAGTCTCGGTAAAACATCAAAGAGTATCTTCAGAATCTTCTGGTGCACCAAGTAATCATCTGGAGTGAGGGGCTCTCCGGGAGAAAGTATTTACGAGAACCTAGAGTTTTAAGCAAAATCAGTTAACCCGAATAGAAGAGAGATCAGATTCCCAGAGTATAGACGAGGAGTAAAAGATCCTAATACCATCCAATTGGTGACGTGGGCCCGTAAGCCACACAGCCATGTTAGTAAAACAGTTCTTCAAAGACTAGACTCAACTTCGGCCAAGGAGTTGGAAAGGGGGATCCTACAGGCAGTCGGCTCTGATACCAACTTGTGACGCCCCTGTTTCGACCGTACACTAATAATACACGCAAATGTGTACGATCAAGATCAGGGACTCACGGGAAGATATCACAACACAACTCTAGACACAAATAAAATAATACAAGCTTTATATTACAAGCCAGGGGGCCTCGAGGGCTCGAATACAAGCTCGATACACAAGAGTCAGCGAAAGCAACAATATCTGAGTACAGACATAAGTTAAACAAGGATGCCTTAAGAAGGCTAGCACAAAAGCAACACGATCGAAGAGTCAAGGCCTCCTGCCTGGGACCTCCTAACTACTCCTGGACATCGGCGGTCTTCACGTAGTAGCATCCATCGGCGGTGGCATCTGGCTCCAAGGACCCACCATCTGGTTGCATCAATCGGAAACAAGGAAGAAGGGGGAGAAGTGGTAGCAAAGCAACCGTGAGTACTCATCCAAAGTACTAGCAAGCATCAGATTTATACTATGTATGCATTGGTATCAAATGGAAGGGTTGTATCTGTGGACTAAACTGCAGAATGCCAGAATAGAGGGGGAAGGCCTAGCCTATCGAAGACTAGCATCTTCACACAGCTCCAAGCATCTTGCAACATGTAGAAACGTAAAGATATAGCGGTTTAATATTTAACAAGCATGTTGTAACATTAATGCCCAGAGATCCTTCCTCGACTCCCTGCGAGAAAGCAATCCCGGAGCCACATATCCAAGTATCCATTTGTTGTTGTATAAGATCAGGATATAAGTCTGAACGTCCGTTACCGTGGACACGGCTACTAATAGATAATATTCCCTGCAAGGGTGCACCACGTTTTCCAATATGCTCGATCACTCTGGCGGGACACACCTTTCTGGGGTCAATATCCGGCCTCGGAAGATCAACACATCGCAGCCCTACCTAGGCTCAGTAGAGAGGTCCCCGCCGATCTACTTCCTAAGCACTCCGGGGTCTGGGCCCATCGCCCGTTGCACTCTGGGTCGTTGCGCGTAGGGCGGGTCCAGGCTCCACAACTACAGGATGGTGCCGGCCCAGCCGTGCCGCACTGCTGAACTAGACATCTGACAAAACTTCGGCTGATAATGCAACGTCGAGGCCCATAACTTTTCTCACGTGGTGGTTGGTGCGTAAAGGCCAGAGGCTAACTCAGAACAAATACCCAAACCATAGTGTATTATTAGCTTGCGGAGACGAGCAGAGACTCACGATCGAAAGTGACCCCGTCGCCCCGTCTCATGGACTTACGACAAGGGCTTAGAATGCCCGGTCGTGCCACATCATTATCTTGCGGGTGCTCTCCGGGCGCGCTAGACTTTCACCAAGGTCTCAAGTAAAGTCAAGGTAACTGTGTGTCCAGACATCAAGGGGAAAACATGAGGAATCACCCCCGGTGGATTCTACTCAATGTAATCATCAAGGTGAACGTAAGAGGGACCACCCTCAAAGTTCACACTTGTAACACCCCGGATGTAACTTTCCATATTTGTAACTCCAACTCTTGCCATTTTCGGCTATGTGCTATGGTATTCCCTCCATGGTTGGGTTTTTGTCTTTTGTTTTGCATTTTTTTCATGTCATGCATCTCATATCATGTCATCATGTGCATCTCATTTGCATACGTGTTCGGCTCATGCATCCAAGCTTTTTCCCCGTTGTCCATTTTGCAATCCGACACTCCCACATGCACCGGCGCACCCCTCTTGTCTCTTTTTCGTGAGCGGGTGTTAAACTTTCTCGGAATGTACCCAGGCTTGCCAAGTGGCCTTGGTACACCACCAGTAGACCACCTGTCAAGTTTCATGCCATTTGGAGGTCGTTTGATACTCCAACAGTTAACCGGTTAACCGCGAAGGCCTCTTTTGGGTTGCAGCCCAACACCCCTCCAAAACAGCCTAATAACCCATCTAAGTCACTTCCATGCTCTCCGTCGTCGGATCACGATCGTGTGGGTGAAAACCGCACTCCATTTGGAGTCTCCTAGCTCACTCTACCTATAAATATGTGCACCCCTCCAAAATTTTCGGATCCCGAAACCCTAGCCCACTCCCACTCCGCCGTTGGACACGTCCGGGTGGAGCCGGATACGTCCGCCACCGCGCCCCAGCCACTCCGGGCGTGCCACGTGGCCCCCTCCACCGCGCGCCGCTGCCGGCCTGTCAGGCCCGAGGCCGGCCCCCGCGGCCCACGCCGC
>NC_041389.1:141020847-141063723 GCF_002162155.2 Triticum dicoccoides
CGCCCGTCCGCCCGGTCGCCGCCGACCGCGCCTTGGTCGCCGGCGCCAGATCCGGCGCCCCCTCGCTGGAGCCTCCCCGTCTCCGTCCTCCCCGACCAACTCCGGCAGCCGCGCCACCCCATCTCCGGCGTTCCTCGGTTCCCGCGCCCGACAAACCCTAGATCTGGAGGTTGCTTTCGTCCAAGTCCTTTTTCCTGCAGTATTTTTAGGCCATATTCATCGCATCATATCTCTGCATCCGTAGCTCCATTTCATGCACATGATATATCAAAATGTTCATCACGATGTGCTCTTCATTTTGTTACATTGGGACATGTTCATTTGAGGTCATCACGATGCCCAAACCTCTGATGGAGGAGTGCTATATAATGTTAGTTTCCGATTCTTAATAGTATGTGGGCATTTGTCATTTTTGCTACATTTATTGTGTCCATCTTATGGGCATGAGCTCTACATGTGTTTTGTAATATGCCATGCCATCTTTAGAGAGGTGCTTGCCATGTATTATTGTGAGTTATGTGGTGACTAGACCAAGCATGCAAACTAGGCTTCGTGATGTTGCTGATTTCAGTCCCTGTTCTGCTATTATTTTTATGCCATGTAAACTTGATGCTATAGAGAGATCCATGCATGTTTTGAGATACTTCATTGAGGATGTTTTGAACATATGGTTGTGCTCTATCCATCCATGTCCCTGTTTGCAATTATGGAGTAGTCTAGCATGTCATTTTCTTGCTCGACTTTTGCTATAAAATGTTTCCTGGCAGATTGTTTACATGTTATTCAATTTTGCCAAGGTTGTTGTTGTTGATCCTTGCATGCTATAAACTTGTTCTTGCCATGTTTAGTTTCTTAAACATGTATTCTTGCTGGTGCTATGCTTATATTGTCATGCAATGACTCGTGATAAGTGAATCGAGCTCGCAAAGATGCCTTCATGATGCTGTTAATGCCATGCTCTGTTTCCTGAATCTGTTAACGAAACGTTCTATGTTTACATGGGTGCCATCATATCTTCTGATCCTTTTTGGTTCATGATTAGTAAAGTACTTTTGTTCTATGCATTTAGTAGTGTCATTCCATGCCTTAAGTTTCTATGATATGTTCCTGTAGCATGATGTTTGCTTACTCTAAACATTGCTTCCTGATGCTGTTTCTGCCATGTTAGTGAAGTCTGTGCTGGTGTTATCTTTTGCACTTTTGCCATGGTTGTTTGAACCTATTAATTTGTGAATTAGCCGTAGCTCAGTGTACATATTTTGTCAAGCATCTCTTTTAGATCACTGCCATGTGCTTTGTTGATATGTTGGGGTGCCGTAGCATAGTTTCTTGATGTATTCTAAGTGCTATCTTGCTGTTAACCGCAGATTTGTGTCATTCTTGTTTTGCTTGCCATTTGCAAACCGTGCATCCGATTCCGGTGATCTTTATATCGATTTCAATTGAAATCATCTCATCTTTCCAATGGCATACTTGGTTTGCCAAGTTGATGCCTTGTTCATCATTTTCCTTCCGGAGCACGCATAAGCATTGCATATCACATCTCGCATATCATGCCATGGATTGCATCACGTTGCTTGTGCATTGCACCGTGATTTATTGTGGTTCCATTGCTTGTGTTCTTGCTTTGGGTAGAGCCAGGAGACGAGTACGTGAACGAGGAACCTGTTGAGTATGCTAACGAGGATCAAGCTTTCGACAACTCTGAGAACCTTGCAGGCAAGATGACCATACCCTCGATATCACTTCTATCTTTGCTTTGCTAGTTGCTCGCTCTATCGCTATGTTAGCTCTACCTACCACTTGTTTATCATGCCTCCCATATTTCCATGTCAAGCCTCTAACCATCCTGTCCTAGCAAACCGTTGTTTGGCTATGTCACCGCTTTTGCTCAGCCCCTCTTATAGCGTTGCTAGTTGTAGGTGAAGATGAAGTTTGTCCCTTGTTGGAACATGGATATTTTGGGATATCACAATATCTCTTGTTTAATTAATGCACCTATATACCTGGTAAAGGGTGGAAGGCTCGGCCTTATGCCTGGTGTTTTGTTCCACTCTTGCCACCCTAGTTTCCGTCATACCGGTGTTATGTTCCTTGATTTTGCGTTCCTTACGCGGTTGGGTGATTTATGGGACCCCCTTGACAGTTCGCTTTGAATAAAACTCCTCCAGCAAGGCCCAACCTTGGTTTTACCATTTGACTACCTACCACCTATTACTTTTCCCTTGGGTTTTTGTGAGCCCGAGGGTCATCATTATTTTAGCCCCCCCGGGCCAGTGCTCCTTCGAGTGTTGGTCCGAACCGGGCAGACTGCGGGGCCACCACGGGGCAGCTCGAGGGTTGGTTGTACTCGTAGGCTGACCTATCCATTGTGCCCTGAGAACGAGATATGTGCAGCTCCTATCGGGATTTGTCAGCACAGTCGGGCGGCTTTGCTGGTCTTGTTTTACCATTGTCGAAATGTCTTGCGAACCGGGATTCCGAGACTGATCGGGTCTTCCCGGGAGAAGGTATATCCTTCGTTGACCGTGAGAGCTTGTGATGGGCTAAGTTGGGACACCCCTGCAGGGTATTTATCTTTCGAAAGCCGTGCCTGCGGTTATGAGGAAGATGTGAATTTGTTAATGTCCGGTTGTAGAGAACTTGACACTTGACTTAATTAAAATGCATCAACCGCGTGTGTAGCCGTGATGGTCTCTTCTCGGCGGAGTCCGGGAAGTGAACACGGTTTGGGTTATGTATGAGCATAAGTAGTTTCAGGATCACTTCTTGATCACTTCTAGCTTCTCGTCCGTTGCGTTGCTTCTCTTCTCGCTCTCACTTGCGTATGTTAGCCACCATATATGCTTAGTGCTTGCTGCAGCTCCACCATATTACCCCTTTCCTACCTACAAGCTTAAATAGTCTTGATCTCGCGGGTGTGAGATTGCTGAGTCCCCGTGACTCACAGATTCTACCAAAACAGATGCAGGTGCCGAGGATACCAGTGCAAGTGGCGCAATCGAGCTCAAGTAGGAGTTTGACGAGGACCTTGGTCGTTACTATGTTTCGTTTCCAGATGATCAGTAGCGGAGCCCAGTCGGGACGAACGGGGATCTAGCATTTGGGGTTGTCTTCTTTTCATTTGGATTTGACCGTAGCCGGTCTATGAGTGTATTTTGGATGATGTATGATTTATTTATGTATTGTGTGAAGTGGCGATTGTAAGCCAACTCTCTTTATCCCATTCTTGTTCATTACATGGGATTGCGTGAAGATGACCCTTCTAGCGACAAAACCACCATGCGGTTATGCCTCTAAGTCGTGCTTCGACACGTGGGAGATATAGCCGCATCGTGGGCGTTACAAGTTGGTAATCAGAGCCATCCCCGACTTAGGAGCCCCCTGCTTGATTGATTGCTGGTGTTGTTGAGTCTAGAACAAAAATGTTTTGAGTCTTAGGATTATATATATTGGAGAGTAGGATTCTTTTTACTCCTCAGTCCCTTCGTCGCTCTGGTGAGGTCTCCTGACGTAGAAGTTTTGACTCTTCTCTCCTCAAATTTCACTAAAAAAATTTAGGATCACGCGGGTATCTTGGAATCGTTCCGATGGTTTTGTGACGAGAACATTGTTCTTGGTGCCTCCTGACATTTTGGGGTTGTGGCAGTGTCCCGGGGAGTTCAGCTCCGAGGTGTTGTCGTCACAATTTTATCGTTGCAGTTCTGGAATACCTGAGTCTTGTCAACATCGAAAATCTCTTTTATGCAGTTGTTGGTGAGATAACCTCGACGTCACCCAGTACTGGGGAGTTTGGGAGTATTGCCATGACTCGTATAACGGATGCTTTTCGAAGGTTGAGTTACACGATTTCCGAAGGTTTCTTGGTTATGTGTTGACGGATGGATACGGCTGGATGTAGGGATTGTTAGTTTGGATGAGATATATTGCTTCCCCTGTATCCCCAACACCTGATTGCATAACCAGAAAGTTTCGGGAGTTTATAGGTGGGATTCAAGTAGCTCTAGCATTTCTTCCCGCAGATATTTGGTTTGTGATTGGGTAATCCTTACCACTTATTTGTTCTAGTTGTACCTTGTTTATTTCATTCATCAACCTCTTACCAAGTGGCTTCTCACCTTAATGGACGTGGTGTTTACTTTGGAATTCATTCGTTCATCCTTGTTCGAATGTTTATTGTGAAGACTACATGTTGCAATTTCTATCCGTTGATTCAACTTGTCTATCTGTCTATGAAGATGCTAACGGATGTCACCCTCTTCAGGATGGCTCCGCCAACGCGTTAGAATCCGGAACGCAATGATGGGAGTCAGGCGAACCCTCCACCTCCACCTCCGCCTCCGGAGGCATGGCAAGCTTTGATGGCAACCACAAACGCCAACGCTCAGTTGTTGATTCAGCTGATGCAAGAGCGCAACCAAGGCCAAGGCAACCAAGGGAAACAAGGTCAAGGGCAGTTCAATCATCAGCCTCAGTTTCCTACCCTCAACCAGTTCCTTGCAAATCAGCCGAAGTCTTTCAGCTACTGTGCCGAGGCCACAGACGCCGACGATTGGCTCGTGGATATCAACAAGCATTTTGAATGCAACAATGTCAGGCCCGAGGACTACGTCAAGTTCGCTTCTTTTCAGCTCAAGGACCAAGCAGCTGATTGGTTCCAGCAATACAAAGATTCCAGAGGAGGTCGAGTGATTACTTGGACTGACTTCTGTCGGGACTTTAAAGCTCACCACATTCCTACCAGTGTTGTTGAGAGCAAGCGTGAGGAGTTCCACAATCTCAAGCAAGGCAACATGTCAGTGTACGAATACAACAAGCAGTTTCAGAAACTTGCTCGCTTCGCTAAACAAGACGTTCCTGATGAAAAGAGTATGATCTATCAATTCAGAGGTGGCCTTAAAGAGGATCTGCAGTTAGCTCTCGTTCTTGTTGAGCCTACTCAGTTTGATCAATTCTACAACATGGCCCTTAAGCAAGAAGGTGCTCAGGTTAAGTGTGAGGCTTCTAAGAAGAGAATCAGGGATGCAGTTCAGTCTTCTTCTTCCTCTCAAGTGGCAGCTAAGCAGCAGAAGTTCTACCTTCCTCCTCCTCCTCCGTTTTGTCAGCCTTACCAGCAGAAGAACTCAGGTGCTCGTGGATCTTCCCACCCACCCAACCCACGCTATCAGAACAAGTCTAATTCTCAAGCTCCAAGGTCAAATGCTCCGTATCATTGTCCGCTCTCAGAGGTGACTTGCAACAAGTGCCAGCAGAAAGGTCACTACGCGAACAAGTGCTTCAACCAAAGGCGCCTTCCGCCTCCTCCTCCTGTGAGATCTTCAAGCAATGCGGTGGTCAAGCATAATTCCAAGTTTGCAAAGGTTAACATGATGAATGCAGCTCAGGTAGAGGATTCTTCAGATGTGATCATGGGTAACCTTCCAGTTAACTCTATTCCTGCAAAAGTCTTGTTTGATACTGGTGCATCGCATTGTTTCATGTCAAGACCGTTTTTTGCCAAGCATGATTTCACTTCGGAATATTTGGATAGACCTCTAGCAATTGTTTCCCTGGGCAAGCACATGAGTTCTAGTTTGACGGTTCCGAATGTCAGTATCAAGATGGGCGACTATAAATTTCTGGCTAAACCAATTGTCCTTGGTGACTCGAATATTGATCTAATTCTTGGGATGGACTGAATTTCTCAGCACAAAGCTCAACTTGATTGTGCTGCCAGGGAAATTCAATTGACACACTCTTCTGAGGATGTTATCATCTATGCCGCTCGTGACGAAACCATTCGGTTCTCAATGAGAAGGGCGAGTTGGATGCTATCTCTCAGATTCCAGTCATTTGTGAGTACCAAGATGTCTTTCAAGAAGAGCTTCCGGGTATGCCTCCGCACCGGCCAGTCGAGTTCATTATCGATCTTGAGCCTAGCACTGAACCCGTTTGCAAGCGTCCTTACAAGCTTGGACCTGAAGAACTGAAGGAATTGAAGAAACAGCTCGATGAACAAGAGCGTCTGGGTTTGATCAGACTGAGTTCATCTCCATGGGGTTGTGGAGTTCTTTTTGTCCAAAAGAAGGATGGCATGGACCAACTGTGCATCGATTACTGTCCATTGAACAAGAAGACAATCAAGAACAAGTATCCACTTCCCAACATCAGTGAGCTTTTCGAGAAACTCAAAGGTGCTAAAGTTTTCTCCAAGCTTGACCTCCGTATGAGTTATCATCAGATTTGCATTCGTGAACAAGATATTCCCAAGACAGCATTCAGAACAAGCTTTGGTTCTTATGAATATACTGTCATGTCTTTCGGCCTTGTCAATGCTCCTCCAAAATTCTCACGAATGATGAACTTCATCTTCAACCCCTACACCAATGAATTCGTCTTGGTGTATCTCGATGATATTTTGGTCTTCTCCAAGAATAAGAAGGATCATGCCAAACATTTGCGACTGGTGCTCGACAAGCTCAGAGAGCATCAATTCTATGTGAAGTTTTCCAAATGTGAGTTTTGGCTTGATGAAGTTCTTTATCTTGGTCATATTATCTCTGCCAAGGGCATTGCTGTTAATCCCGAGAAGGTGTCTGCAGTTGTGAATTGGGAACCTCCTCAGAATGTCAAGCAGCTCCGCAGTTTTCTTGGTCTTGCAAGCTATTGCCGATGATTCATTGAGAACTTCTCTAAGATTGCAAAGCCTCTTTCCAACCTCCTCCAGAAGCATGTCAAATATGTCTGGTCACCTGAGTGTGACGTTGCTTTCAACACCCTCAAAGAGAAGCTAGTCACAACTCCTGTCTTGACTCCTCCTGATGAATCCAAGCCATTCGAAGTTTTCTGTGATGCTTCTCTTCAAGGTCTCCGTGCTGTGTTGATGCAAGAGAAGAAAGTTGTGGCCTATACCTCTCGTCAGTTGTAGCCCAACGAAAAGACCTACCCCACTCACGATCTCGAGTTGGCGGCATTTGTCCATGCATTGATAACATGGAGACATCTCTTGTTGGGAAGGAAAGTGGACATTTTCACCGATCACAAGAGCCTCATGTATATCTTCACTCAACCCAATGTCGGTGTCAAAACCGGCGGATCTCGGGTAGGGGGTCCCGAACTGTGCGTCTAGGCGGAATGTAACAGGAGACAAGGGACACGATGTGTTTACCCAGGTTCGGGCCCTCTCGATGGAGGTAAACCCTACTCCTGCTTGATTGATATTGATGATATGGGTAGTACAAGAGTGGATCTACCACGAGATCAAGGAGGCTAAACCCTAGAAGCTAGCCTATGGTATGATTGTTGTAATGGTTGTTGTCCTACAGACTAAAACCCTCCGGTTTATATAGACACCGGGGAGGGCTAGGGTTACACAGAGTTGGTTACAATGGTAGTCCGTATCGCCAAGCTTGCCTTCCATGCCAAGGAAAGTCCCATCCGGACACGGGACGAAGTCTTCAATCTTGTATCTTCATAGTCTTGGAGTCCGGCTGACGATGATAGTCCGGCTGTCCGGACACCCCCTAGTCCAGGACTCCCTCAGTAGCCCCTGAACCAGGCTTCAATGACGATGAGTCCGGCGCGCATATTGTTCGGCATTGCAAGGCGGGTTCCTCCTCCGAATAATTCATAGAAGATTGTGAACACCAGGATAGTGTCCGGCTCTGCAAAATAAATTCCACTTTCCACCGTAAAGAGAATAATATGTACACAAGTTCAATCTGCTGACGTATTTTGTGGCATGACGTCACACCACTACCAAGCCTTTACTTGAATCGTTTTTTACTGTACCACCTCAGCGCGTTTAGCGAAGCGGTTTCCTTGGCATGTCTTGTCGAAGCAGAGATCGTGTTCCCCTTATTCCGGAATTCTCATCAATACGGACGTGGGTAACCCAACCGCGCCATTGATGGTGGCGCTTGGGAGATAAGCGAGTTTTACCAGGCCGGTGGGGACGCATAGTTTTTGTCCGCCCATATATACGGGGATAAGGATCCACCTTTTCACCTACGCCTTCTTCCTCCTTTGCTGATCCATCTCCGCGCACCCGAGCTCCAGCGCCCAAGTCCGCGCATCTCGTCTTGACCTTCTCCGACCATGTCTGGAGCGGGAGGCAAATGGCTGGCCTCCTCCGTTACGGAGGAGCACATCGCAAGGCTGTGCAGCACCGGATACCTTTCCGACGACATCGCGTACCGGCTGCCCGACAAGGGGCAGCTCATCCCCACCCCCAGGCCCCATGAGAGGGTCGTATTTCTTCCCCACTTCCTCCGCGGACTGGGCTTCCCGTTGCGTCCCTTTGTCCGGGGGCTCATGTACTATTACGGCCTGGATTTCCATGACCTAGCGCCAAACTTCATCCTCAACATCTCGGCGTTTATCGTCATGTGCGAGGCCTTCCTCTACATCTAGCCCCACTTCGGCTTATGGCTCAAGACCTTCAATGTCAAGCCGAAGGTGGTGAAGGGCACTCAAGCGGAGTGCGGAGGCGCCATGTTGGGCAAGATGCCCAACGTCATCTGGCTCGAAGGGGCCTTCGTGGAGTCCGTCAAGGGGTGGCAATCGGGGTGGTTCTACATCACCGAGCCATGCGACCCTAAGTGGGCGGCGGCCCCCGAGTTCAGATCTGGTATCCCTATGCAGCTCACCTCCTGGAAAGAGAAGGGATTGCTATGGGGTAGTTCAGAGGAGCTGACAGGACTCCAGTCCTGTCTCCAGACCCTGGTGAACAAGAAGCTTAGGCTTGTCAATGTGATCCAGGTCATGCTCGTCCGCCGGATTCTCCCTTTCCAACAACGGGCTTTTAATTTGTGGGAGTTCGATCCGGCACAGCACCAGGCCTTGAGCGGGCTCTTCGACACGACGTACGAAGCCGCCTGGAGGGTGCTGTTCAAGGGCGGAGAAGCCCCCGCGTCCGCGACGGAAGACCGCGGATTCAGCACCAAGCGTCCGGCCGGCGAGGTAAGCTTTGTTATCCTCTATGGGACATTTATTTTCTGTCATAGTTTGACTCTATGCGGGATCTAAAACTCCCAATGCCTTTGACAGGACTGGCAGAGGACGTCCGGACGGGTAAACTGTCCGGCTCTCCTCCCCGAAGACCCAGCGCACTCCCGCTTGATGGGGCTGCTGGTCCCAGAACTTTATGTGGTGCCGGAGAAGAAGGCCAAAAAGGAGGCCACGGGAACCCGAAGAAGTTCCTAGCGCCAGGTGATATCGGACTCATCGTCCGACGGCTCCGGGGCGGACTCCTCCCCTGAAGACGAGGAGGAGAAAGAGGACTCTCCCCCGGAGGGGGGAGAGAGGAAGAGGAAGGCTTCCCCAACAGGGGAGGCCGAAGGGTCCAAGAGAGGAAGGACTATTCCCCCGGACAGCTCCGCCAACGCCAACATTGGCGACAAAGAGTGGCCCTCAAGGGCCAGGCCTCCGGCAAGATCGTAAGAATCCGGATTCCTGAATGATTTATGATTTTATGTCACATAGTGTCCTTCTAATGCCGCACGCTGCCTGCAGTCCGGCCGATGATGATCTCCCCGCTTCATCGAGCGGGTCATTGGCTCCGTCGGATGTAGATTCCATCCCGACTGCCTCCACCCCTCGCGACACTGAGGACGCCGAGGTGGGATCCCGAGAAGGGACCCATCAGGAAGAGGCTCCGGAGGCGCCACAAGGCAGCCTCTCGGACTTTGCGCCGGACTCCACGCCGGAACCGCAGTGGTTCCGGAGTCCGGCAGGCAGCCCCTTCGCAAGAAGGGCAAGACCGTGACGCCGGCGGCTTCCGTCCAACCGGAGGCGCCGGACAACTTGTTGGAGGCGCTCAAAGGCGCTTCCATCGAGGAAGAACACCGCACTATTGTGAGTGCGGTGATTCAGAAGGTTCAGCTCGCCAAGAGCGGGCTGACCGAAGCCTACAGTAGCCTTCTAACAGGCTTTGAGGTAAGAAGTTAAAAATATGCAATGTAAGACCGCATAGACAGTAGCCCCTGATGCTCGGTTCGGTGTTCGGAAAGAAAAACCGGACTGAGGATCTAAAAAAGATATATGAAGGGTTGCTAAAAATTATGTCAATATGGGTTTGCAGGCTGCGCTGCTAACCTCTGCCGCACTGACTGCGGAGGTCGATGCTTTGAAGCAGGACCTCGAGCAGTCCGAGCAAGAGCTCGGCCGTGCCAAGAAGTAGCTCGAGGACAAAGAAGGTGAGTAACACTACTTTGAAATTTGTACCTTACAGAAAAAGATTTAGGTTGCAATAAAAATAACAAGGATAACATGGGTATTCCAGGGGCCACGAACGAGGTGGCGACCCTGAAGGAGGCCGTGTCCGCGGCCGAACGCAATGCGGCCGCGGAACGAGCGGAGCGAGAGAGGCAGGAGGCGCGGGTGGCAGAGGTGCGGCAAGAGCTCCAGGCTCTCATGGAAAAGCATGAGAGTTTGGAGCACGACTCGAAGACTCGAGAGTCCGAGCATGCCTCGGCTCTTGAAAGTGCCAAAGCTGCTAAGGCCGAGGCCCATAAGGCCCACCAGGAGATTGAGGCGACGAAGAAGATAGCGGCGGGTAAGGCATTTTTCATGCAAAGCAAGCATGTGAATGTAAATTACCTGTTACTTACCCGAATTCGGAGCTCTCCAGGGGTGTTTGCAGATCTGCCTCGCAGCGTGTCTGATGCCGCCGCATTCTACCGGGCTGAAGAGGGGAGCTCAACGGAGAAGGTCTTCTGGTCTCAGTACGCTGAGGCCAGACATCCGGTGCACCCTAGCGACCAGCTGAAGCAGCTGGTCGATCTCCACAAGGTAGCCGAGCAGGCCATGAAGGGCCTCATAGTCCGACTATGGCCTGGAGAGGCCATGCCTGGGAGCTACTTCGACCTCGTGCGGCGGCTGGTGGATGCATGCCCCTGGGTGGAGGTTATCAAGCGCTCCGCCTGTATTGAAGGTGCCCGTCGGGCCCTTGCCCGCGCAAAGGTGCATTGGGGCAGGCTGGATGCAGAGAGGCTCCTGACGGACGTGCCACCGCCGGGCAAAGAGTATCGTACGCCCGAGATGTATTATAAGACTGTCCTGAAGGGTGCCCGCAAGATTGCGGATGAGTGCCCCAAAGATGTAATATTTGAGTAGACTCGCATTTTTTATCCTGTGCGCTGAAAACTTTGTTCATATGCGCTAAGCAACGCTTGTTAATTTAAAATATTACCTTCTGTGCGGCCATTTATCAAATCTGAGAGATGGCAAGTCGTCGGCTTCAGCCCCCATGCTGCGAGTGCTGGGGTGTTCGGGATAAACTTGAGCGCTCTTGTTCCCATTTTTGGGTCCATCTAGGGAGGCACTCAACACAACGAACAAGGCAACCGGACTTATAATGCTTGAAAACTCTCACTTAGCCATAGAATTCTATAATTTTAAATTTCGGCGAAGCCCCTAGTATTCGGAAGACCGAGTTTGGGGCGCTATCCACGCCTTGGCCAGACATTATCCGGTTCATCGCTCGAAGTGGCATAAGTCTTTTGGGACTCGAAAAGACCTCTCGAACAGCGACCAGTCTCTCGCCTTATCATGACAGTCAGTTTTAGCTTTCTCCACTAAGGCGCTCGCCCAGCTCAACTGGGGCGCAATCGCAGTGGTTCTCCCAGTGCTACCTTAGCCGATAGAACGGAACGTAAGGTACCAAAACATGGGAGCCGGGCAAACCCAACTATTGACCCAAGACATGATTCGGAGCCGATTCATATAATGCTATAAGTTCGGGGTGCCGCACTTGTGAAAGTGTTCGGACTTATCACACCATAATGCGGGGAACGTAAGCCCCTGGTGTATTCGGCCGTACCAAATTGTACGGATGCAAGATGTCGTAAATGAACATATATATAAACAAAGGAATGCAATTATAGGCAAAAAGTGCTGCATTGTTTATTCAGGGAATTCTGCCGTGAGTGCAGAACGATACAAATAGTGCGGTAAGCAATGGAGTGGACTATTTTAAACATGTCCCCCTCCAGGGGTGGGCTGCGGAAAGTTGTAATAAACAGATTTAATGCTCGTAATGGAGACCACCTGAGTGTTCGTCGTAGCCCTTGTTCCTCCCTGGCTGTTGCATCGTGAGTTCGGCCGATCTACTGCCGGACAAGACCTCTTGTAAACGGAGTCCTGTAGATAAAAAAAGGAAAAAAAGGCGACACACTTAGGAGCCCCTGGTGTGGTTGAGCCGCACTTTGGGCCTGTCGTTGTCGTGCCCTTCCCCCTACGCCCAAGGTATCTCCAGAGCGTAATGATGTACGCGGAGAGCTTGTCTTGCAATCATGCGAGGGTTGGGGTTGGGGCCGCATTGCTACGCGTGCTTGGAACGTGCCAGGTGGTCTTGATTGATGTTTCTCCGGGCGCGTTTGGCCGTGTCCGGTCGTTTAACGGCCGGACTCAAAAATTGCCTTAGAAGGTTGCTCTGTACTTCTGCCGCGAGAGCCGCTGTATGTTCCTTCGTTCAGAGGGAGCGTTCCGTATTTCCGTTGACCGTGATGACTCCACGAGGGCCTGGCATCTTGAGCTTCAGGTATGCATAATGCGGCACCGCGTAGAACTTTGCGAACGCGGTTCGTTCGAGCAGAGCGTGATAGCCGCTGCGGAACGGGACTATGTCGAAGATTAACTCCTCGCTTCGGAAATTATCCGGGGATCCGAAGACCACTTCCAGTGTGACTGAGCCTGTACAATTGTCCTCAACACCTGGTATGATGCCTTTGAAAGTCGTTTTTGTAGGTTTAATCCTTGAGGGGTCTATGCCCATCTTGCGCACTGTATCCTGATAAAGCAGGTTCAGGCTACTGTCGCCGTCCATCAGGACTCTTGTGAGGTGAAATCCATCGATGATTGGGTCTAAAACCAATGCAGTGAATCCGCCATGGCGGATACTGGTCGGATGGTCTCTTCGATCGAAAGTGATCGGGCAAGAGGACCATGGATTGAACTTCGGGGCGACTGGCTCCATCGCATATACGTCCCTTAGTGCACGCTTCCGCTCCCTCTTGGGTATATGGGTTGCGTATATCATGTTTACCGTCCGCACTTGTGGGGGGAAGCCCTTCTGTCCTCTATTGTTTGGCGGCCGGGTCTCTTCCTCGTCATCGCTGTGCAGCCCCTTGTCATTGTTTTCGGCAATTAACTTGCCTGCCTGCTTGAATACCCAACAATCTCTGTTGGTGTGGTGAGCTGGCTTTTCGGGGGTGCCATGTATCTGGCAAGAGCGGTCGAGTATTCGGTCCAAATTGGACGGGCCCGGAGTGGTTCTTTTGAATGGCTTCTTCCGCTGACCGGGTTTAGAGCCTCGGAATCCAGCGTTGACTGCCGTATCCTCATTGTTGTCGCTGTTAACGTGGCGTTTGTTTTTGTTTCGACACGACCTGCCATTGTGGTCCTTGCTATCCGGAGTGCCAGCATTTTTGCTGAGGTTGTTGCTGCGAGCTAGCCAGCTATCCTCTCCCGCACAGAAGCGGGTCATGAGTGATGTGAGGGCTGCCATGGATTTCGGCTTTTCCTGTCCTAGGTGCCGGGCCAGCCACTCGTCGCGGATGTTATGTTTGAAGGCTGCGAGGGCCTCTGCATCCGGACAGTCGACGATTTGATTTTTCTTTGTTAAGAACCGTGTCCAGAATTGTCTGGCCGATTCGTCTGGTTGCTGAATTATGTGGCTTAGGTCATCGGCGTCTGGTGGTCGCACATATGTGCCCTGGAAGTTGTCGAGGAATGCGGCTTCCAGGTCCTCCCAACACCCAATTGACTCTGCAGGCAGGCTGTTGAGCCAATGCCGAGCTGGTCCTTTAAGCTTGAGCGGGAGATATTTGATGGCGTGGAGATCGTCGCCGCGGGCCATATGGATATGAAGGAGATAATCCTCGATCCAGACCGCGGGGTCTGTTGTGCCATCATAGGATTCAATGTTGACGGGTTTAAACCCTTCAGGGATTTGATGATCCGTTACTTCGTCTGTGAAGCATAGTGGGTGTGCGGCGCCTCTGTATTGAGCAATGTCACGACGTAGCTCAAGAGAGCGTTGTCTGCTGTGTTCGGCCCGGCCGGAGTTGCTGTATCCGGTGCGACGGTATTCGTCGTGGGTCGTGGGGCGCCCACGTGATCCATAGATAGATCTGGATTGTCTTGCCTTGTCCTCCAATATATCCCGCAAGTCCGACGCGTTCCCCCGTGGCTTCATACTTTTTGAGCGGTGCCGGGGTACGGTTCTGGTGGAGGGCCTAGATGCCTCTCTGTCGCGGCCGCGAGGTGGTCGGTCTGCCGTATTGTGCGCTGGTGATGAAGGTTTGTATGCTTCCTCCTCTAGTCGGGGGAGCAACTTGCGTTTTGGGTAGCTTTTGGATGGGCGTTCGAGTTCATACTCTTGATCAGCTTGAAGCTATTGCTGCTTTTTCTTTATGCTGTTCGTCGTGGCCATTAGCCTGCGTTTAAAACGCTCTTGTTCGACGGGATCCTCGGGCACAACAAATTCGTCGTCGTTGAGGCTTGCCTCGTCTCCGGAGGGAGGCATGTAATTGTCATCCTCTAACTCCTCATATGCCGCTCTCTCTTGAGGGCTGGCTTCCCCGTCCTCCTGTGCTGAATTGTACTGGAGGGGGTTGTCTTCGGCACTTTCTGGGGTGTTATTATCTCCGATGCCAGAATCTCCATTCTTGCTGTGGCGGGATTTAGAGCGGCGCCGCTGACGTCGGCGCTTGGGCTGCTTCTTTAAGGAATCTGCCTCCGCTGCTTCTTCGCCGTCCCCATCTTTTGGGGTGTCCACCATGTATATGTCATATGACGAGGTGGCCTTCCAGTGCCCTGTAGGCGCTGGTTCTTGATCGTCTCCGGCATCGTCGTCCATACCGTCGATGTCTTCGGAGTCGTAGTCTAGCATGTCGGTTAGATCATCGATAGTGGCTACAAAGTGGGTGGTGGGTGGGCTTTGAATTTCTTCATCGTCTGCATCCCACCCATCCTGGCCGTAGTCCGGCCAGGGCTCTCCGGATAGCGAGAGATGCTTTAGCGATTTCAGGATGTCGCCAAAGGGTGAATGCTGAAAGATGTCCGCAGCGGTGAACTCCATAATCGGCGCCCAATCAGATTCGATTGGCAGGGGCGCAGGAGGTTCGGAGTCCGGCAGGGAGTCCAGCACCTCGGAGTCACGAGCTTTATAAGGGACGAGGTCAGTGTTCGGCTCCATCGCCATGGAAGTTGCAGCTCCCGAGGCAGTGTCCAGCCACCCGTCCTTGATCTGTGCAATCGGCTCCGGACTATGGGTCGGAGCGAATTCGTGTGCGGCCTCCAAGGTACTGTCCGGCGGCAGAGTTAGATCATGCCCATCGTGACAGTGCGGCACGCTCGGCTGCGGCTCGGATCCATCGAAGATCAAGTCTCCGCGGATATCCGCCGTGAAGTTTAGGCTCCCAAATCTGATCTGATGGCCAGGGGCGTAGCTTTCGATCTGCTCCAGATGGCCAAGTGAATTGGCCCGCAGTGCGAAGCCGCCGAATACGAAGATCTGTCCGGGGAGAAAAGTCTCACCCAGGACTGCATTGTTGTTGATTGAAGAAGCCATCAAGCCTATCGGTGACGACACAGAGGAACTCTCAATGAAAGCACCAATGTTGGTGTCAAAACCGGCAGATCTCGGGTAGGGGGTCCCGAACTGTGCGTCTAGGCGGATGGTAACATGAGACAAGGGACACGATGTTTTTACCCAGGTTCGGGCCCCCTCGATGGAGGTAAAACCCTACTCCTGCTTGATTGATATTGATGATATGGGTAGTACAAGAGTGGATCTACCACGAGATCAAGGAGGCTAAACCCTAGAAGCTAGCCTATGGTATGATTGTTGTAATGGTTGTTGTCCTACGGACTAAAACCCTCCGGTTTATATAGACACCGGGGAGGGCTAGGGTTACACAGAGTCGGTTACAATGGTAGGAGATCTACATATCCGTATCGCCAAGTTTGCCTTCCACGCCAAGGAAAGTCCCATCCAGACACGGGACGAAGTCTTCAATCTTGTATCTTCATAGTCTTGGAGTCTGGCTGACGATGATAGTCCGGCTGTCCGGACACCCCCTAGTCCAGGACTCCCTCACCCAACCTCAACCTCAGACAAACTCGATGGGTCGAAATGATTCAAGAGTACAATCCAAGTATTGAATATACTCCTGGCAAGGCGAATGTTATTGCAGATGCTCTGAGCAGAAAGGCTTATTGCAAAATCTTAATTCTCAAGCCCTTCCAACCGGACCTTTGTGAAGCTTTCCGCAAACTGAATCTTCAAGTTGTTCCTCAAGGCTTTCTTGCCAACCTCATAGTCTCTCCTACTTTGGAAGATCAAATTCGTGAGGCACAACTCCTGGATACCATGGTGAAAAAGGTGAAACGTGGTATCGACAAGTGCATTTCCAAGTACAAGTGCTATCGCTTGGATGACAAAGATATTCTTTTCTTCGAGGATCGAATTGTAGTTCCAAAAGGCGATCTGAGAAAAGTCATCATGAATGAGGCACACAATTCCCTTCTATCCATTCATCCTGGAAGTACAAAGATGTACCATGACCTCAAGCAGTCGTATTGGTGGACTCGAATGATGCGAGAAATTGCTCAATTCGTGAACGAATGTGATGTCTGCAGAAGGGTGAAAGCAGAACACCAAAGACCAGCTGGTCTCCTCCAACCTCTTGCTATTCTAGAATGGAAGTTTGATCATATTGAGATGGACTTCGTGACTGGATTTCCTAAGTCCAAGCGTGGGAATGATGCTATTTTCGTTGTCATTGACAAGCTTACAGAAGTGCCTCATTTCCTTCCTATCAAAGAATCTAAGACAGCAGCTCAGTTGGCAGAGCTATACACCTCCAGGATTGTCTCCTTGCACGGCATTCCACAATTGATCTCTTCAGACCGTGGAAGCATCTTCACTTCTAAGTTCTGGGACTCCTTTCAGAAGGCCATGGGCACCAACATTCGTTTCAACACAACTTTCCATCCCCAAACAAGTGGCCAAGTCGAGCGAGCCAATCAAATCCTTGAAGACATCATCAGGGCTTGTGTTATTTCCTTCGGTATGAAGTGGGAAGATTGTCTTCCATATGCCGAGTTCTCCTACAACAACAGCTTCCAAGCGAGTTCGGGCAAGGCCCCATTCAAAATTCTCTATGGCAGAAAGTGCCGTACTCCTGTCAATTGGTCAGAGACAGGTGAACGCCAACTTCTTGGCAACGACTTGATCACAGAAGCCGAAGAAATGTGCAAAGTCATTCATGAGAATCTCAAAGCCGCGCAATCGCGCCAGAAGAGCTATTATGATGACAAGCACCGTGATGTGGCTTTTGAAATCGGAGACCATGTCTACCTCCGCGTCTCTCCAATGAAAGGCACTCGTCGCTTCGGTATCAAAGCCACCCCGTCTCCGTCCTCCCCGTCCAACTCCGGCAGCCGCGCCGCCCCATCTCCGGTGTTCCTTTGTTCCCGCGCCCGACAAACCCTAGATCTGGAGGTTGTTTTCGTCTAAGTCCTTTTTCCTGTAGTATTTTTATGCCATATTCATCGCATCACATCTCTGCATCTGTTGCACCGTTTCATGCGCATGATATATCAAAATGTTCATCATGATGTGCTCTTCATTTTGTTCCATTGGGCCATGTTCATTTGAGGTCATCTCGATGCCCAAATCTCTGGTGCAAGAGTGCTATATAGTGTTAGTTTCTGATTCTTAACAGTTTGTGGGCATTTGTCATTTTTGCTAGATTTATTGTGTGCATCTTATGGGCATGATCTCCACGTGTGTTTTGTACTATGCCATGCCATATTTACATAGGTGCTTTCCATGTATTTCTGTGAGTTATGTGGTGACTAGAACAAGCATGCAAACTAGACTTCATGATGTTGCTGATTTCAGTCCCTGTTCTGCTGTTATTTTTATGCCATGTAAACTTGAAGCTACAGAGAGATCCATGCATATTTTGAGATACTTTAGTAAGGATGTTTTGAACATATGGTTATGCTCTATCCATCCGTGCCCCTGTTTGCAATTATGGAGTAGTCTAGCATGTCATTTTCTTGCTCTACTTTTGCTATAAAATGTTTCCTGGCAGATTGTTTACATGTTATTCAATTTTGCCAAGGTTGTTGTTGTTGATCCTTGCATGCTATAACTTGTTCTTGCCATGTTTCATTTCACTAACATGTATTCTTGCTGGTGCTATGCTTATATTGTCATGCAATGACTCGTGGTGAGTGAATCATGCTCGCAAACATGCCTTCATGATGCTGTTAATGCCATGCTCTGTTTCCTGAATCTGTTAACGGAACTTTCTATGTTTATATGGGTGCCATCATTTCTTCTGATCCTTTTTGGTTCATGATCAGTAAAGAACTTTTGTTCTATGCATTTAGTAGTGTCATTTCATGCCTTAAGTTTCTATGATATGTTCTTGTAGCATGATGTTTGCTTACTCTAAACATTGCTTCCTGATGCTGTTTCTGCCATGTTAGTGAAGTCTATGCTGCTGTTATCTTTTGCATTTTTGCCATGGTTGTTTGAACCTGTTAATGTGTGAATTAGCCGTAGCTCAGTGTACATCTTTTGTCAAGCATCTCTTTTAGATCACTGACATGTGCTTTGTTGATATGTTGGGGTGTTGTAGCATAGTTTCTTGATGTATTCTAAGTGCTATCTTGCTGTTAACCGCAGATTTGTGTCATTCTTGTTTTGCTTGCCATTTGCAAACCGTGCATCCGATTCCAGTGATCTTTATATCGATTTCAACCGAAATTATCTCATCTTTCCAGCGGCATACTTGGTTTGCCAAGTTGATGCCTTCTTCATAATTTTCCTTCCGAAGCACGCATAAGCATTGCATATCACATCTCGCATATCATGCCATGTATTGCATCATGTTGCTTGTGCATTGCACCGTGATTTATTGTGGTTCCATCGCTTGTGTTCTTGCTTTGGGTAGAGCCGGAAGACGAGTACGTGAATGAGGAACATGTTGAGTACGCTAACAAGGATCAAGCTTTCGACAACTCTGAGAACCTTGCAGGCAAGATGACCATACCCTCGATATCACTTCTATCTTTGCTTTGCTAGTTGCTCGCTCTATCGCTATGTTAGCTCTACATACCACTTTTTTATCATGCCTCCCATATTGCCATGTCATGCCTCTAACCATCCTGTCCTAGCAAACCGTTGTTTGGCTATGTCACCGCTTTTGCTTAGCCCCTCTTATAGCGTTGCTAGTTGCAGGTGAAGATGAAGTTTATCCCTTGTTGGAACATGGATATTTTGGGATATCACAATATCTCTTGTTTAATTAATGCACCTATATACTTGGTAAAGGGTGGAAGGCTCAGCCTTATGCCTGGTGTTTTTTTCCACTCTTGCCACCGTACTTTCCGTCATACCGGTGTTATGTTCCATGATTTTGTGTTCCTTACGCGGTTGGGTGATTTATGGGACCCTCTTGACAGTTCGCTTTGAATAAAACTCCTCCAGCAAGGCCCAACCTTGGTTTTACCATTTGACTACCTACCACCTATTACTTTTCCCTTGGGTTTTTGCGAGCCCGAGGGTCATCTTTATTTTAGCCCCGCCGGGCCAGTGCTCCTTCGAGTGTTGGTCCGAACCGGGCAGACTCGGGGCCACCACGGGGCAACTCGAGGGTTGGTTTTACTCGTAGGCTGACCTATCTGTTGTGCCCTGAGAACGAGATATGTGCAGCTCCTATCGGTTATCAGGCAGATGGGAATTTGTTATGTCCGGTTGTAGAGAACTTGACACTTGACTTAATTAAAATTTATCAACCGCGTGTGTAGCTGTGATGGTCTCTTCTCGGCGGAGTCCAGGAAGTGAACATGGTTTGGGTTATGTATGAGCGTAAGTAGTTTCAGGATCACTTCTTGATCACTTCTAGCTTCTCGTCCGTTGCCTTGCTTCTCTTCTCGCTCTCACTTGCGTATGTTAGCCACCATATATGCTTAGTGCTTGCTGCAGCTCCACCATATTACCCCTTTCCTACCTACAAGCTTAAATAGTCTTGATCTCGCGGGTGTGAGATTGCTGAGTCCCTGTGACTCACATATTCTACCAAAACAGATGTAGGTGCCGAGGATACCAGCGCAAGTGCGCAATCGAGCTCAAGTGGGAGTTTGACGAGGACCTTGGTCGTTACTATGTTTCGTTTCCAGATGATCAGTAGCGGAGCCCAGTCGGGACGATCGGGGATCTAGCATTTGGGGTTGTCTTCTTTTCATTTGGATTTGACCGTAGCCGGTCTATGAGTGTATGTTGGATGATGTATGATTTATTTATGTATTTGTTTGAAGTGGCAATTGTAAGCCAACTCTCTTTATCCCATTCTTGTTCATTAAATGGGATTGTGTGAAGATGACCCTTCTTGCGACAAAACCACCATGCGGTTATGCCTCTAAGTCGTGCTTCGACACGTGGGAGATATAGCCGCATCGTGGGCGTTACAACACTTGAGGTGTTGAATTACAGAGCCGTATCGGGAATGGTGAAAGAGGAAATCACCCTCGATGACCACAACCGAATAGCTACACTACAGAATTATCATCAGGAGTGCATTATGAGGGATCACCCTCGGCACTCGATAGTAGCTCTGCAGAGTCGAGCAACAAAAGGGGCGTGATGTGATGTGAGGTGTCGGGCTCTGGTCATCGATGATGCTGATCGACTCTTCTATGATGAAGCAGGGGCAACAAGGACAAATACTGGGGGTCACTCATGGATCACTAACCAACCTATACTAAGCAATTTAGGATAAGCAGGTAAGTAACAATAGCAGGTACAAAAGCAGGCTATGCATCAGAATAGGAGCAAACAATAACAGTAGCAAAATCTAATGCAAGCATGAGAGTATAGAATGGGCGATATTGGGATGATCAAAGGGGGGGCTTGCCTGGTTTCTCAGACAAGAAGGAGGGTCGTCGTCGACGTAGTCGATCATAGTGGCATCAACAGCGGTCTCAGGGTCTACCGGAGAGAAGAGGGGGTAGAAACAGTAAATACACGCAAACATATGCATAACATGACAATAAGCCAAGCTAGAGGTGTTCGAACGCGGTGCTAGGCGATACTGGCGAAGGGGGAAAACATCCGGGAAAGTTTTCCCGGTTCTGGACATCTGTCAGACAGGTGAACCGGAGGGGAAAAGTTCATCTTTTGCTATGCTAGGGACGTGTGGCGAGCGAACGGAGCGCGTGTTCAGATTCGTCTCGTCGTTCTGAGCAACTTTCATGTACAAAGTTTTTCGATCCGAGCTACGGTTAATTTTCTATGATTTTTCAAAGATTCAAACAATATTCTGAAATTATTATTAATTCTAAAATGGAGTTATTGCATCAGCATGACATCATCATGACATCAGCAGTCAACAGGGCGTTGATTGGGTCAAACTGACACATGGGGCCCGCCTGGCATTGACATAGTTTAATTAAACCGATTTAGTTCTCTAACCTAGTTCATTAGGTTAATTGGATTAAGTTAATTAGTTTAATTAAACACGATTAATTAAATTAATTAACTCACTAATTAATTAGTTAATATATTTTAAATAAATATATTTTTAACTACAGGGGCGGGCCCCAGCTACCAGTGGCCCAGGAGGCCACTAGAGCGGATGAAACGGGTGCGAGGAGGGCGTGGGCGCCCGCCCGAACAAGCACGGGCGCGTGTGTGTGTCGGGGGCTTCGGCGTCGGGTGCGCGGTCAGCAGCGCGGCTCTCCGGCCGACCGCGGTAGGCGGAGGCGACGCTAGGGCGGCGTCACGGACAGCGAGGCGGCAGGAGCGGCGAGCGATAGGGGGGCAGCCGCGGGCGTGAGACGAAGGGCTCCGGCGGCAGGCAGCCGCTGGCGGTGGCGTACATAGGCGATGGGGCTCGCCGGACTCGCGGCTCTGGTGACCATTTGGTCAGCCGGAAGCGGCTATAGGGAGAGGGCGACGACGCGCATCTAGGAGAGGTGCCCGTGGTGCGGTGGTGCTCGGAGTTGGGAGCAGTGACCATGGCAGGAGGCGCCCACGTTCGGGACTATGCGAAGACGGCGATACGCGACGCGGGCGAGCAAGATGAGCAGCGGGGCAGCAACTGCGAGGCTCCATGAGCGCACTAGGGCGGACGGGCGAGGCCGTAGTGGCTCGAGAGCGTGGTGCTTGCAACCATGGTGGCGGCCGGAGCACGGCCACGCAGCGGAGAAGCTATGGGGCACGAGCGAGCTAACGGCGAGGAGGAGGAAGAGCGCATGCTCACCGAGGAGCCGGTAGTGGAGGGCAGCGGGCTTGGGGAGGCCTGCCGGAGTCGGAGTAGTCAACGAAGTCTGGTGAGACAGAGGAGGAAGAAGACGGCGGTGCGGGCGCTCCGGTCGCTCCCGCCCAGCATGTGTGGACGGAGTTGGGGGAGAGGACACAAGTGGAGCTCGCGGACTTGACGGATGGATGCGGTGGTGTCGGTGGCCGCGGTGGAGCGTGGGGAATGGTGGCGACCAAGCTCGGGAGGAGGGGATCTGGAGGAGGGGGGAGGCCAGAGGGAGAGGGGAGCAAGTGGGCGTGGGAGAGGGGATCGAGGGGGCGATGGGGAGGAACGAGGAGACATGGGGTGGCCTTATCCCCTCGTCGATGGGGATGGCGAGGCGGTCTGCGGGGAACACTAGCGCCCCGGTCGGTCGAACAGTGGTGGGGAGGGAGACGATCGGGGGAGGTGGGCTGCTAGTGCTCTGCCGCCTCTCGGGCCCAGATGCACATTAGTTAGCTAGGCCCTTTACTCGTTTTTTTTCTGCTTTTCCTCACTACTTTGTATTTAAAACAAATAGCAATTGAACTTTTCTGACAAAGAAATTTGGCAGATAATTATTAGTCATAATTTTTGAGAAGCCAACAAAGTTTCAAGTTAATTGGTAAAACATAAACATTTATTTATTTTGAAAAGGCTGTTTTGATAGCTGTTGGACCACTTTATATTTTCCTATGGATTAAAGGGAGAGTCAAATGATGTTGGTTTCTACTTGGCAATTAGTTAGTGAATATTTGCACTCCAACGAACATTTTTCCCTTTTAATTTTTGAAGAAAATAATTTGACATGTCAATTGAATTTGAGTTTGAACTAAGATTTGGATCAAGCGAGAAATAGCAACAGTAAGATGATGACATGGCATCATTAGCAGGGGATTACTATAGCTTAAGTATCCGGGCGTCACAATTCCACCCTTAAAAGTGTAATTAGCAAGCATGGTGGAAATTTCAGCTTCCGGTATCTTTCTTTTATTTGTAATGATATCCTTCATATACTTAGCATAAGGATTTAATTTAAGCATATCAGTTAAGCGCATACCTAAGAAGATAGGTCTAATCATTTCAGCAAAGCACTCAAAATCCTTATCATCCTTTGTCTTGAATGGTTTAGGAGGAAAGGGCATGGGTTTCTGAACCCATGGTTCTCTTTCTCTATAGTGCTTCCTAGCAACAAAGTCTCTCTTATCATAATGTTGATTCTTTGATTGTGGGTTATCAAGATCAACAGTAGGTTCAATCTCTATTTCATTATTATTGCTAGGTTGAGCATCAACATGAACCTTATCATTAGCATTATCATTGGGTTCATGTTCACCACCTAATTGTGTTTCAGCATCAGAAATAGAAATATCATTGGGATTCTCAGGTGTGTCTACAACAGGTTCACTAGAAGCGTGCGAAGTCCTATCGTTTTTCTTTTTCTTCTTTTTAGAAGAACTAGGTGCCTCTAAATTATTTCTCTGAGAATCCTGCTCGATTCTCTTAGGGTGGCCTTCAAGATACAAAGGTTCCTGAGTCATTCTACCAGTTCTAGTAGCCACTCTAACAGCAAAATCATGTTTATTATTTAATTCATCGAGCAAATCACTTTGAGCTTTAAGTACTTGCTCAGTTTGAGTAGTAACCATAGAAGCATATTTGCTAATGAGTCTAAGTTCACCTTTAACTCTAGCCATATAATCACTCAAGCGTCCTATCTCGAAAGCATTATTCTTTAACTCTCTACCAACATAAGCATTAAAACTTTCTTGTCTAGCCATAAAGTCATAAAATTCATCTAAGCATGGGCTATGAAATTTAGTAGAAGGAATTTCAACTTTATCATATCTATAGAGAGAGTTTACCTTTACTACCTGTGTCGGGTTATCAACATAATGTATTTCTTCAACAAGTGGTATATTAAGACCATGTATTCCTTCAATAGGAGGTAAATTCTTAACATCTTCAGCTTTAACACCTTTTTATTTCATTGTTTTCTTTGCCTGTTGCATATCTTCAGGACTGAGAAATAGAACGCCCCTCTTCTTCGGAGTAGGTTTAGGAATAGGCTCAGGAGTTGGCCCAATTGGCTCAGGAATTGCCTCAGGAATTGGCTCAGGAACAGTCCAATTATTTTCATTAGTAAACATATTATTCAATAGTAATTCAGCTTGGTCGACTGTTCTTTCCCTGAAAACACAACCAGCACAACTATCCAAGTAGTCCTTCGAAGCATCGGTTAGTCCATTATAAAAGATATCAAGTATTTCATTTTTCTTAAGAGGATGATCAGGCAAAGCGTTAAGTAATCGGACAAGCCTCCCCAAGCTTGTGGGAGACTCTCTTCTTTGAATTGCCCAAAATTATATATTTCCCGCAAGGCAGCTTGTTTCTTATGAGCAGGGAAATATTTAGCAGAGAAGTAATAAATCATATCCTGGGGACTACGCACACAACCAGGATCAAGAGAATTAAACCAAGTTTTAGCATCACCCTTTAATGAGAACAGAAATATTAAGGATATAATAATAGAGAGACTTCTCATCATTAGTAAACAGGGTGGCTATATCATTTAACTTGGTAAGATGTGCCACAACAGTTTCAGATTCATTGCCATAAAAAGAATCAGATACAACCAAAGTAATAATTTCAGGATCAACAGAGAATTCATAATCCTTATCAGTGACACAGATAGGTGAAGTAGCAAAAGAGGGGTCAGGTTTCTGTGATGCCACCGATTCAATCGTACACTAATCATACACGCAAATGTGTACGATCAAGATTAGGGACTCACGGGAAGATATCACAACACAACTCTAGACACAAATAAAATAATACAAGCTTTATATTACAAACCAGGGGCCTCGAGGGCTCAAATACATAGCTCGATACACAAGAGTCAGCGGAAGCAACAATACCTGAGTACACACATAAGTTAAACAAGAATGCCTTTAGAAGGATAGCACAAAAGCAACACGATCGAAGAGGCAAGCCTCCTGCCTGGGATCTCCTAACTACTCCTGGTCGTCGGCGGTCTTCACGTAGTAGCATCCATCGGTGCTGGCATCTGGCTCCAAGGATCCACCATCTGGTTGCATCAACCGGAAAGAAGAAAGAAGGGGAAAAGGGGTAGCAAATCAATCGTGAGTACTCATCCAAAGTACTCGCAAGCATTAAATCTATACTAAGTATGCATTGGTATCAAATGGAAGGGTTATATCTGTGGACTGAACTGCAGAATGCCAGAATAGAGGGGAAGGCCTAGCCTATCAAAGACTAGCATCTTCAAGCAGCTCCGAGCATCTTGCAGCATGTAGAAGAGTAAAGAGTAGCAGTTTATATTTAAAAAACATGTTGTAACATCAACACCCAGAGATCCTTCCTCGACTCCCTACGAGAAAGCAATCCCGGAGCCACATATCCATCACATATCTCAAGTATCCATTTCTAGTTATATAAGATCAGGATATAAGTCTGAACGTCCATTACCGCGGACATGGTATTCGAATATATATCTTCCCTGCAGGGGTGCACCACGGTACCCAACACACTCGATCACTCTGGCCGGACACACCTTTCTGGGGTCAATGTCCGCCCTCGAAAGATCAACACGTCACAGCCCTACCTAGGATCAGCAGAGAGGCTTCGGCCGATACCACGACGTCGAGGCCCATATCTATTCTCGCGTGGTGGTTAGTGCGTAAAGGCCATAGGCCAACTCAGAACAAATACCCAAACCTGTTCGTGCATTGGGGGCTCGCGGAAACGAGTAGAGACTCACGATAAGGTGACCCCGTCACCCTGTCTCATGGACTTACAGCAAGGGCCCAGACTGCCCGGCCGTGCCATGTGGAAAACTCGCGGGTGCTCTACGGGCCCGCCCGACTTTCACATCAACTCGCGGGTGCCCCACAGGGCCGACCCGACTTCAACAATGGTCTCAAGTAAAGTCAAGGTCACCATGTGTCCAAACATCAAGTGGAAAACCCGAGGAATCACCCATGGAGGATTCCACTCAATGTAATCATCAAGGTGAACGTAAGAGGGACCACCCTCGAGGTTCACACTTGAGGTGTTGAACGAGAGAGCTGTATCGGGAATGGTGAAATAAGAAATCACCCTCGATGACCACGACCGAATAGCTACACTATAGAATTATCATTAGGAGTGCATTATGAGGGATCACCCTCGGCACTCGATAGTAGCTCTGCAGAGTCGAGCAACCAAAGGGGCGTGATGTGATGTGAGGTGTCGGGCTTTGGTCATCGATCATGTTGATCGAGTCATTGAAGATGAAGCAGGGGCAACAAGGACAAAGTGGGGGTCACTGATGGGTTACTAACCAACCTGTACTAAGCAGTTTAGGATAAGCAGGTAAGGTACAATGAGAAGGTTACAAAAGCAGGCTATGCATCAGAATAGGAGCAAACAATAACAATAGCGAAATGTAATGCAAGCAACAAAGTATAGAATGGGCGATATTGGGATGATCAAAGGGGGGGGGGCTTGCCTGGTTGCTCAGACAAGAAGGAGGGTCGTCGTCGACGTAGTCGATCACAGTGGCATCAACAGTGGTCTCGGGGTCTACCGGAGAGAAGAGGGGGAAGAAACAGTAAATACACACAAACATATGCATAACAAGACAATAAGCGGTGCTAGAGGTGTTCTAACGCAGTGCTAGGCGATACTGGCGAAGGGCGAAAACATCCAGGAAAGTTTTCCCGGTTCCGGATGTCTGTCAGACAGATGAACTGGAGGGGAAAGGTTTGATGTTTGCTATGATAGGGATGTGTGACGGGCGAACGGACCACGTGTTCAGATTCGTCTCGTCGTTCTGAGCAACTTTCATGTAGAAAACATTTTCATCCGAGCTACACATTATTTTCTATGATTTTTCAAAGATTTAAACAATATTCTAGATTATTATTAAAAAGGAAATACTCCATCAGCATGACGTCAGGGTGACGTCAGCAGTCAACATTGACCTGTTGACCAGTCAAACTCACAGGTGGGGCCCGTTTGTCAAAGTCACAACTTAACTAAACAGGTTTAATTTAACTAACCTAATTAAGTATAGTTCATTAAGTTAATTAATTATACTACTAATTAGTTAATTAATCATATTTTATTTATTTATTTTGTTCTGAAAAAAAGGGGGGTGCGGGCCCCGTATGTCATAGGCCCGGTGGCCTAGCGGGGCGGGTTATCGGGCACACGGCTGCGGGCGCCCGTGCCCGAGGCCACCAGGGGGCGCCGGCGGGCACAACGCCGACCGGTGAGGGGCAAGGTCAGGCCGGGGCAGTAGGGCCCGTCGCGGGATGGCGGCAGCCGGAGCAGGGTTGCGGGGCAGTGCCATCTGCAGTAGGAGTTCGGGTGCGGCAGCGAGCGCACGCGCGCAGGGAGCAGCCTGCCGTGGCACGGGTGGGACTAGGCCAAGGCCAGGGGCACGAGCACAGCGGGAGGGCCGTGGGTGTGCAGCAGCGTGTGGGTCCGTGTCGTGCGCGAAACGTTCACGAGCACGGCGAACGACATGGGGATGCAGAGAGCGGGAGAAGGGGGCGTAGCTCACCCCGTTTGCAAGGGATCAGGGTCGGCGAGGCTTGACGGCAACCGTCGATGGAGCGGCGGGACGGGGTCGAGGAGGCGGTCTAGTAGGGTCCGGCGACGGCGCAAGATGGTGGTGACGTTGACGGCGTCGAGAAGGCTTCATGCCACGAGGGAGAGGGGACGGGGCCGCGAGGAGGAGGTCGAGGAGGACGATGGTGTTTCGGCGACGGCGGGGTAGTGCCGGGCGGCGTCAGCGAGATGGCGCTGACGTGGTGGCGCCGAGGCGCATCGGGGCATAGCCTGATCCAGAACTGGATCGGGGGATGGGGAGCGAGAGGGATCGTGGGGGAGTGGGGAGTGAGCACTAGTGTTCGGTGGGGAGTGGGTGTTAAGGTGGGAGCGAGTTGGGCCGGCCGGGGTGGGCTGCTGACTGGGACGGCCAGTTGGCTAGCTGGGCCGGCTTTCCTAGTGGGGGGGGGGTACATTTCATTTTTTTCTGTTATCCATTTTAGCTACTATTTTCTATTAAATTACAAAACTAAAAGAGTTTTGTTTGAGATGAGACTTGTCACATAAATTAATCACATTATTTTTTTAGGAGTCATAAAATGCTTGAGGCCAAAAGGAATTGTCTAATTTTTTGTTTGAAATTGAAAAGGCCAAATCTAAATGCTCCTGGATTACTAAATAAATTCCCAGGGGCACATTGGGAATCCAAAAGAGTTTGGTTTCAACATGACAAATATCCAGGGATTATTTGCCACACTTTGAACTTTTTATTTTGCATGTTTGAGAATTTTGAATTTGGAGCTTTAATTTGAATTTGAGTTTGAACTAAGATTTGGATCAAACGAGAATTAGCAACAGTAATATGATGACATGTCATCATTAGCAGGGGATTACTGTAGCTTAAGTATCCGGACATCTCAATTCTCCTCCACTACCAGAAATCTCGTCCCGAGATTAAGGGGTGGAGTAAGGGGAAAAGACTCGGGAAGGACGAAGCTCAACACAAGATAGGTACCTGGGGGCTATCTCGCGAACATGGCATAGAGGCATCTCTCGAGTTGAAATTCAAGAAAGTCATCGAGAGCAAGGCTAGAAGATGCAATAAGAAGCTTCAAGCGGATGGACAATCGTTCGATGTCTGAAACAGAGGGTGAAAGGGGTTCAGAGCATCGAGAATAAGTATTGCATCTGATACCAAAACAAATCACAAGGAAGGAGGCTCGTGAATTACATATGAAGCCAAACGCGAGGGATAACTTTGAAAACAAGGATGCATAGGAGAGTCAGGTTTCGATCCTGTGGAACTGTGGGTTATGGGCCCACCATGTGGGTTAAAAGCAGGAAGGGTGCTAACATTTTGTACGGTCATGATAGCAAGGCAGGTCAGAGGACAACCTGTCAGTTATGTTGGCAAGAACGCTGGTACCAAGGGCGAGGGACGAAGAGAACCATTTTCCTGCTTGTTGAATGAGGCGGACCAACAGGCAAAGTTCTCTTCCATCAGTGGCTACTGGAATGTCATCAACAATAGTAACAAGGTATTACTGACAGAGTTTGTACACCAAGGTGTTTACATAAGCAGGGAATTATCACTGCTCGGATATGTTAGGCTACAAGAAAGTTTAAACAAAACAATGGAAGGGAAAAGTGTGGACTCGAATCAGTTACCGGTGATCTCGAGTGTCTAACAACTCAGAACCCGTGGAAAATTGGAATCGGCAAGAAATAATAGTTGATGAAGAACTCATAAGACGCTATGTAGTTCCGTGATATTCTCGAGATACCAGAGGGTAATACTCGAAGGTAGAACCGGATAGAGGTTGGACAGAAGAAAAGATCTGCAGAAGACAGGTACTTTAACTTGTCCGAGAAATTAGATCAAAGAAGAACAATCTGGTCGAAACCACGGTGGCAAAGGACCAAACATAGATACAAGATGAACTTATCAAAAGGGGATTATTATTATTTCAAGAAGCTTCCATGATAAGTTCCACATCGGGTCCATGGGCATGAACACAAAGGATCAAGGTCGACTCCCACTTCATTAATGCATAACCTATCATTTACTTCTCATTTTCGACAAAGCCATAGTGTTCAAATTTTATCTAGCATAACACTAGTAGAGTATGACCCGTAGAAGTTTTCGGGTTCACACAGATTGTGGAAGGCATAGGCTCAACCCATCGGGGCATCTTAGGAACACATACCACAAACTTTAGGAATAAATAACTCAAGCTCGGAAGCAGAGCATGGTTGACAAAAGTAGGGGATACAATCTACCAAAGGCATTATGTATCCGAGGAAAAGCTCACAGGGTTACTGAATATGAAGGACCCTATTGGATAAAACCCAGCAAAGGACTTGGAGGTCCACAATGGATCTGATCTGAGTATCGGTACTCAACCAGAAGAAGAAAGAATGCAAGGAGGTCAGGTTATAGAAACAACTGACTAATTCAAAGCTCAAATGCAAAGGAATTATGGTTTCCAAATTGGGGGATCAGAAGTAGATGCTCTGAGCAAAGACAAGTAAGTTGAATAGATATATATCGACAATCAATCAAGGCTTGATTCGCTGAACACCAGCTCATGTCCGGAGTGACATCTGAACCAAGGAGAGAATTTTAAATAGGACCGATGATCGCGAGCATTCGCAAACGAATCGAATCAAATGCTCGAAATTATGACGACAAAGGATGCTAATGAGTATTGCTGGACATATGGAAGTAACCATACTGCAAGCAGATAAATATTAGCAGAGCAATAGTTGGAGAGGACTATTGGAAGATCGGATGGTATTCCAAAGTATCTTGTGAATCACATGAACAATTGTGAATGAATGAATACTTGGCAAGCGCGAGTAATTATCCTTAGGGGATAATCATGTGGCAAAGAACTGCAAGGTAGTAGGCTCAACGGATTCTCAGGACAACAACGAGTAATTCGGGGTATCTTGTAATAACGAGAGCAACTAGGGATGAAGGTATGAACGGAAATGTAGGTAGTTACCCATAAGAATTTATCGGTGGTAGGGATCGCAATGCGAAGGGCACAAGGGTCTAGGGAAAACATCGGAGACTATCTTCAGAATCTTCTGGTGCACCAATTAATCATCTAGAGTGAGGGGCTGTCCGGGAGAAAGTATTTACGAGAACCTAGAGTTATAGTTAGCAAAACCATTTAACCCGAATAGAAGAGAGATTAGAGTCCCAGAGTAAAGGTCGAGGAGTAAAAGTTCCTAATACCACCCATTGGCAACGTGGGCCCGTAAGCCACACAACCATGTTAGTAAAACCTTTTTTCAAAGACTAGACTCAACTTCGGCCAAGGAGTTGGAAAGGGGGATCCTACAGGCAGTCGGCTCTGATACAAACTTGTGACGCCCCCGATTCAATTGTACACTAATCATACACGCAAATGTGTACGATCAAGATCAGGGACTCACGGGAAGATATCACAACACAACTCTAGACACAAATAAAATAATACAAGCTTTATATTACAAGCCAGGGGCCTCGAGGGCTCAAATACATAGCTCGATACACAAGAGTCAGCGGAAGCAACAATATCTGAGTACAGACATAAGTTAAACAAGACTGCCTTAAGAAGGCTAGCGCAAAAGCAACATGATCGAAGCGGCAAGGCCTCTTGCCTGGGACCTCCTAACTACTCCTGGTCATCGGCGGTCTTCACGTAGTAGCATCCATCGGCGGTGGCATATGGCTCCAAGGATCCACCATCTGGTTGCATCAACTGGAAAGAAGAAAGAAGGGGGAAAAGGGGTAGCAAAGCAACCGTGAGTACTCATCCAAAGTACTCACAAGCATCAGATCTATACTAAGTATGCATTGGTATCAAATGGAAGGGTTGTATGTGTGGACTGAACTGCAGAATGCTAGAATAGAGGGGAAGCCCAGCCTATCAAAGACTAGCATCTTGAAGCAGCTGCGAGCATCTTGCAGCATGTAGAAGAGTAAAGAATGGCAGTTTATATTTAACAAACATGTTGTAACATCAACGCCCGAAGATCCTTCCTCAACTCCCTACGAGAAAGCAATCCCGGAGCCACATACCCATCACATATCTAAAGTATCCATTTCTAGTTATATAAGATCAGGATATAAGTCTGAACGTCCATTACCGTGGGCACGGTATTCGAATATATATCTTCCCTGCAGGGGTGCACCACGTTACCCAACACGCTCGATCACTCTGGCCGGACACACCTTTCTAGGGTCAATTCCCGCCCTTGGAAGATCAACACATCGCAGTGCTGCCTAGGCTCAGCAGAGAGGTCCCCGTCGGTCTACATCCTAAGCACTCCGGGGTATGGGCCCATCGCCCGTTGCACTCCGGGTCGTTGTGTGCAGGGTGGATACCAGCACCATCTGTGTAGTGGATGGCACGATCGGACTGTGCCACAATGTTGAAATGGACATCTGACAAAGCTTCGGCTGATACCATGACATCGAGGCCCATATCTATTCTCGCGTGGTGGTTAGTGCGTAAAGGCTAGAGGCCAACTCAGACCAAATTCCCAAACCTGTTAGTGCATCGGGGGCTCGCGGAAAGGAGCAGAGACTCACGATAAGGTGACCCCATCGCCCCGTCTCATGGACATACGGCAAGGGCCTAGAATGCCCGGCCGTGCCATGTGGGAAACTCGCGGGTGCTCTACGGGCCCGCCCGACTTTCACATCAACTCGTGGGTGCCCCACAGGGCCGACCCGACTTCAACAATGGTCTCAAGTAAAGTCAAGGTAACTGTGTGTCCTAACATCAAGGGGAAAACCCGAGGAATCACCCACGGAGGATTCCACTCAATGTAATCATCATGGTGAATGTAAGAGGGACCACCCTCGAGGTTCACACTTGAGGTGTTGAACGAGAGAGCTGTATCGGGAATGGTGAAAGAGGAAATCACCCTCGATGACCACGACCGAATAGCTACACTACAAAATTATCATCAGGAGTGCGTTATGAGGGATCACCCTCGGCACTCGATAGTAGCTCTGCAGAGTCGAGCAACCAAAGGGGCGTGATGTGATGTGAGGTGTCGAGCTCTGGTCATCGATCATGTTGATCGAGTCGTCGAAGATGAAGTAGGGGAAACAAGGACAAAGTGGGGGTCACTGATGGGTCACTAACCAACCTATACTAAGCAGTTTAGGCTAAGTAGGTAAGGTACAATGAGCCGGTTACAAAAGCAGGCTATGCATCAGAATAGGAGCAAACAATAATAGGAGCAAACAATAACAGTAGCAAAATCTAATGCAAGCAAGAAAGTATAGAATGGGTGATATCGGGATGATCAAAGGGGGGGCTTGCTAGTTGCTCAGACAAGAAGGAGGGTCGTTGTCGACGTAGTCGATCACAGTGGCATCAGCAGCGGTCTCGAGGTCTACCGGAGAGAAGAGGGGGAAGAAACAGTAAATACACGCAAACATACACTACAAAAATATACACTTCCGTGATGATACGTGTTTGTCATAGTAGGTCGCGTTTTTTGTCATGCATGTACATCCATGACAAATTTATGACAGAATCAAGATAGTCATACCTGTGCTGTCGTAGAAGTGTTCCATGACATTACCAAAATTATCTTCACGGAAGTGTCCACTTCCATGACGATAAATCGTGCGTCACAGAAGTGCTTTCGTCAAGGGTGACCGACATGTTGCATCCACCGTAACGGAACGCCGTTAAGCTGTTGGGTCGGGTTTTGGATGCGATAACCCGTTAACAGCCCCGACCAATGGGGATTTTCCACATGTAAAATCATCATTGGCTGGAGGAAACACGTGTCGGCTCACCGTTGGGACAGATGTCATCCGCTCATTGGACCGAAGGCGCCTATGATACGGCGACACGTGGCATGGCCCAACAGAGGCCCATTCCTGTCAAAAGGCCGACCCGTTTGACTTGGTCAAAAGGTGTCGGCCGGCCCACGGAAAACCTATTAACGGCCTGTTCGCATATAGCCCATTTACAGCCCGCTAACCCAGGGCCCGTTACACCCTATCCAAATTAGGCCCAGTAGCGTCATCTGGGCCGTCCAATATGATTCAGCCCGTTTTAACTTCCGGCCCATGTGTGGCCCATGACTTCTTTCGGCCCATATGAGGGCCTTTGTAACTCTTGGCCCATTAACGGCCCGTGGTGAAACTGGCCCGTAATGAACAGTGTATCACTTTATACCCATTAATGGCCCGTTATTCCATTGGGCCGTTTCCAGCCCAAGTTATCTTTCGGCCTTCTCAGGGCCCATTGATTCTTGGGCTCATTTGCAGCATTCGGTTACATATGGCCCATTACTGTCATTTTCTGCTTGTGGGCCAAATTCAGCCCGTCGTTACAGTCAGCCCATTTGCGGACTGTTAATACGTTGGGCCGTTTTCATGTCAAAAAAACCCGTTGGGCTGTTTTCATAGAGTTATCAAATACGGCCTATTAACGGGTCGTTATTGTCCACGAATAGTACGGCCCATGATTGGCGAAATGATGATACGCCCCGTAGAAGGCCCATGGATCCTACGGCCCGTATGAGGCCCATGGACAGTGCGGCCCATAGAAGGTCCATGGATCATACGGCCCGTACAAGGCCCATGGACCCTACGGCCCGTACAAGGCCCGTGGACCCTAAGGCCCGTATAGAAGGCCGATGGATCCTACGGCCCGTATAGAAGGCCAATGGATCCTACGGCCGGACGAAGGCCCATGGATCATACGGCCTGCAGGAGGCCCATGGTTACAACAGTCCGTGTGTTGCCATGATTATTTTGGCCTAGTTACCAAAAATAGGCTATTGTGGCCACTAGAAAAAAACAGAAAAAGAACTACAGTGACTACAAGCAAACAACTAAACAAGACAATATGGAAATAAATAAGCAAGCAATTAACGCTAGCCTATTACCGTTATTACACATATTGCATCCACTGGGCATCAAAGTTCGCCACCAGTGCAAATATAGGGAACAAAGCAGCACATTACATACACTGGCCGTCAAAATTGGCCACCAGTGCAAATAAACGCGGCAGCAAAACAAGAGCATAACTGAAACTACTTCACAAGAGCTCAAGAAACATTATCCTGGGTATCCACCATGTTGGCAATAAGCTTAGCAAGCTGATTAGCTTTGTCCTGTTTGGCGGTAAAATCCTCCAACGCTTACTGTTGCACCAGAAAGTATGCATCTGAATGCTCCAGGGACTTCCGCAGTCCTTCCGCTTCTTGTCACAGCACAGCTGATCGATGTCTTTCAGCTTGCAGTTGAGACTCAAGAAACCGAACTGATTCAGACAGTGAGTTTGAATAGCTTGTGCAAGCGGTAGTGGCCAGTAACTCGAACACTAAACCAAGACAGGACTTTGGGGTTGTCTCGTTGTCTTCAAGATTGTCTTCCTTAGTTGTTTTATCAGCTTTGCTGGAGACCAACTGTCGGTGTACGAAAGTAGGGGTACCCTAGTATCCGGAACTTGTGCACGGGCAGTCGCAGCACCCCGCGACAAGGCTTGTCGGGCGACCGCCAAGGCCCTCCGTGGCTCCTTTGGAGCCATTCAAGAACAAAGTATTCAAGTCAAGAAAACAAGGCCCCGGCAAGAGGAGCTTGCCGGGAAGGCCAACCAAGGCGTCTCAAGGAACTTGCCGCGACAAGCCACGCGTCCCAGCAAGGCCCGGCGAGCGACAAGCTTCCGGACACGACAAGACAACGACCGCGGCAAGGCGCTTGCCGTGGCAAGCGGCCACCCTGTACCCACACTCCAACGCATCCACCAACGTGTCGCCCTGGGGCCTTCCCAGACGCGCGTGGCGGAAAGCTGTGCAGCCAGCGATGCGCGGTGGCATGCGACGCTGATAAAGTTGCCATCGTGGCAAGCGGTGGCGCCCCTGACGGTCCCTTTCTGCACTGTTTGGGCGACACAGACGGGCATTTAATGCTTTTGTCCCCTGCCGTCACGGTTAGGTAGGATACACTTTGCAGGTAGTTGTACCTACCTCTCTCCCTTTCCATTTTTGCCCTTACCTACGTTGCCACCTGTCGGTGACCCCTTGAGCATATAAAAGGAGGCCCATGCGCAACATAGGGGGGGTTCGAACCCAGAAAACCCATATGCTCGGTCTCGTTAGTAGCTCGAGTGTACTATAACACTCTGCGCTCCCGAGCAAGAACACAATACAATCCGACAAGCAGCAGTAGGAGTATTATCTCTCCGGAGAGCTCCGAAGCTGGGTAAAACTGCTCGTGTGCTTCGCCTCGATCTACTCTTCGTGCGATCTCCGCCCCCCGCCGAACCGAAAGGGGCTCGGTCCGCCGGTCCCATAGGTGTTCGTGGATCACCAGTTTTCCCACGACATCTTTGGCGCGCCAGGTAGGGGGCATCGAGGTTGTGTGAACCTGATCCTGCGTGCGCACGAGCTAGATCTTCCTTTTCTTCATCAACATGCCACTGAAGAAGAAGGCTTCGGCGGCAGATGTTCCGTCTACGTCGATCCCACCGCCACCGGAGCAAACGGGTGGTGGGGTGGACGCCGGCGGAAGAACAGACGTTGACGAGGGGGGCCATGGTGCTGCCAGGTCCAAGAACAAGGTTGCACAGATCTCGGCGTCCGCAATCGTACCGCGCCCATCTCAGGAGGCGCAGGGCCAACAGCGTCATGGTATCCGCAGTACCATACGTTTGTTGGATCAAGGTCAAGCTGGTGGATCCCGGGGCGCTTAAGACCAGCACGCACGCCAACGTGCTGCCACGAGCGAGACACGGTCACCCGGACGGGATACTGCTCCTTCTAACATAGTTAGAAGTCTGAGTACATCCCGCTCCTCGCGCCGTCCGCCACTGCCGCCCACTACTCCAGCAGAAGCTTTGGCGCAAGCTCAACTGCTCCTGGATTACCCTCCAACAGCAGACAAGATCGATGAATGGAGGGCCACCATTCAGAGTCTCATCGGCTACGCCAACGGTGACACTCCGCGGCAACCGAGTACGTCGCTGCCGCGGCAGGATTGCCGTGCGCGAGCCGGTGGCAACAAAACCGGTGGGGGTGCAACCACCGTGCACTCTCCACCCCGAAGGCCAAGATCGCAGACTCGCCGGATCCATCTCGACAGCGACTCCACTGCATCGTCAGATCCACGAGCTCGTCGCGATCAGCGCCAAGTTCTTCACGAACGACAGCAAGAAGATGCTCGAACTCGCATCGAGCATCGAAGAGAAGCGCGGCGTCAATTCGACCAGCGCGCTGGGCCCTCTGTCGACATGCATGCGCCAGGGGAACCAGGCAACTTGCCGTACACGGTAGGTTGCCCTGCGTTCACTCGTGAGCTGTGGCAAGTCCAGTGGCCCAGCAAGAAGAATTTCAAGCCAGATGTACCAGAGAAGTATGACGGCAAGACGCATCCGTCGGAGTTCCTCAGCATCTACACCATCGCGGTGCAAGCTGCTGGGGGGCGCGACGACAAGATCCTTGCCAACTACTTCCCACTGGTGCTCAAGCCCAACGTCAGATCCTGGCTCATGCACTTGCCGGACAACTCCATATCCTCCTGGGCAGATCTATGCCATCAGTTTGTCGGCGCCTTTACGGGCGGCCACAAGCCTCATGGCCAAGAAAGTGACCTTCACCTGCTCGCCCAGAAGGAAGGAGAGCCCCTGCGCAAGTACATTCAGAGATTCAGCCGTGTGCAGCACAACATCCCAGATGTCCACCCTGCCGCGGTAATCAGCGCGTTCCATCAGAACGTGCGAAACCGCAGGATGCGGGAGGAGATGGCGATGTGCAAGATCAGAGACTTCAGTGAGCTATATGCCCTGGCCGACAAGTGTGCACGTGCTGAGGAAGGGAGGAGACTCCCCGGAGAGAACACTGGAGCAGCGGGATCTGATAGTGAGGAGACTGCCCCGGCAAAGAAAAACCGGCGGCGGGACAACAGGAAGAAGAAAGGCAAAGATGTGCTAGTTGTTGAGCAGTCCGGCAACGGAGGCAGTGCCAACAAAGCCAAAGCTGGTAGCACCGGCGAGGCTGTGACGGTTGCCGACAAGCAGGACGACACCAACAAGCAGCACTGCAAGATCCACCGCACCAAGGGCCATGACCTCCAGAGCTGCAAGATGGTCAAGCAGCTTGTTGAGCATCAAAAGGCTGAATACGAGAGGCACGACAAGGAGAAGGCCCAGGAGGGTGCTGCAGGAGCAAGCAAGAAATGTCCCGGCCGAGGAGGACGCCGAGGCAAGGCCAAGCAGCGGCAAGGAGACAGACCTCCCCGCGGCCGCGACAAGGATGAAGATGATGACGACGATGAAGATATGGATGATGATGAGACCGATGAGCAGGAGTTCCAGAAAGCCACGGAGGTCCTGTGCGTTGACGGCGGTGCTTCTCTGCATACTTCACACCGCCAGCTCAAGCAGTGGGTAAAGGAAGTCAATGCAGCAGAACCACCCATTGAGTCACGCAGGCCTCTGAAATGGTCCAGCACGCCTATCATCTTTGATATTGAGGACCACCCTAATCGCATAACTGCGGTCGGGTGCTTGCCGATGTTGGTTTCCCCAACTATCCGCAACCTCAAGGTCACAAAGATGCTAGTTGACGGCAGGGCCGGCTTGAACCTGATCTCCTCCGCGGTACTCCAGAAACTCCAGATCCCTGACAGTGAGCTCGAAGAGACCGGTACATTCCAAGGAATCAATCCGGGAAGGAGCAAGCCGAAGGGAAAGATTACGTTGCCGGTCACATTTGGCAGCGAGTTGAACTTCAGGACTGAGAGGGTCACTTTTGACGTTGCCGACTTTCCATTGCCTTACAATGGGATCCTTGGCCGTCCAGCACTCGCCAAATTCATGGCAGCCTCTCACTATGCATACAATGTACTGAAGATGCCCGGCCCAATAAGTGTCATCTCTGTCCCCGGCGACAAGAAAGATGCTCTTATCTGCGCCGACAAGATCTACCAGGAAGCAGCAGCCGCAACAGATCGCAAGTCACTTGCCGCTGAAGCTCCCGAGGGAAGGAAGAAGACCAAGTCCGGCAAGAGCTCTGATGCCCACTCCGGCAAGCGCACCTCTTCGGAGTGCTGCGCTACCATCGAGGACGCACCATCGAGCTCCACCGGCAAGTGCAAGAAGGCAATGGCTGCTCCACCAGAGACCAAGAAGGTGTCCGCCAAGGAGGACGACACTGGTGTTACCTTCACCATCAGTGCCACTCTTGACCCTAAATAGGAAAGCGCGCTCGTTGCTTTCCTGCGGGAGAACGTCGACGTGTTTGCATGGCAACCGTCTGACATCCCCGGTGTTCCCAGGAAAGTAATCGAGCACCACCTTGCCGTCTGTCCTCATGCGCGGCCCGTCAAGCAAAAAGTCAGGAAACAAGCAGTGGAGCGCCAAGAGTTCATTGCAGAGGAAATCAAGAAATTGGAAGCAGCAGGCCTTGTCAGAGGAGTGCTCCATCCTACGTGGTTGGCCAATCCTGTAGTCGTGCGTAAGGCTAACGGGAAATGGAGGCTTTGTATCGACTTTACCGATGTCAATAAAGCTTGTCCCAAAGACCCATTTCCCTTGCCGCGCATCGACCAGATTGTTGACTCCACGGCCGGATGTGACTTGCTTTCATTTCTTGATGCATACTCAGGATACCATCAGATCTTCATGGCAGAAGAGGATGAGGAGAAGACCGCATTCATCACCCCATGTGGCACATACTGTTTCGTACGGATGCCCTTCGGATTGAAGAATGCTGGTTCAACATTTGCAAGAGTAGTCCATCACGCTTTTGAGCCACAAATACACAGAAATGTGGAAGCCTACATGGATGACATAGTGGTCAAGAGCAAGGACAGGGCGACTCTGATTCAAGATTTAGATGAAACATTTGCAAATCTGCGCAAGATCAACCTCAAGCTTAACCCCGAGAAGTGTGTGTTTGGAGTCCCTTCCGGCAAGCTTCTCGGGTTCTTCGTGTCTCAGCGGGGAATTGAAGCCAATCCCGACAAGATCAAGGACATTGAGAAAATTGAAGCACCAAAGCGCATCAAGAATGTACGAAGACTTGCCGGTTGCGTGGCTGCTCTCAGCAGGTTTATCTCTAGATCCGCTAAGCGCGCCCTGCCGTTTTTCAAAATATTGAAAAAGGCAGGTCCAATGAAATGGACTCCGGAAGCGGAGGCTGCGCTGCAGGACTTAAAGAGATACCTGTCTTCCACTCCGACACTTGTCGCACCTAAGCCGCAAGAGAAGTTGCTGCTATACATAGCGGCAACCAATCAAGTGGTTAGTGCTGCGTTAGTGGCGGAGAGGAAGGCGGATGATGAGCCAGCAATCATGGCAGATGCATCCAGCGACAAGCAGGGGGCTTCGCCGACGAGCTCTGGTCCCGACAAAGATGGATCTGCGCAGGCGCCCGAAAAGATGCAGAAAAGGATGGTGCATCGCCCAGTTTACTTTGTCAGTTCCCTTCTGCAGGGAGCTAGGTCAAGGTACTCTGGTGTGCAGAAACTGCTTTTCGGCCTTCTCATGGCCTCGAGAAAGCTGCGCCATTACTTCCAAGCACATGAGATCACAGTGGTCACTCATTTTCCGCTGAAGAGGATATTGCAAAATCCAGAAGCGACAGGCAGGATTGTCGAGTGGGCACTAGAACTGTCAAGCTTTGGCCTCAAGTTTGAGAGCACTTCAACTATCCAAAGCAGAGCATTGGCAGAGTTCATAGCAGAATGGACGCCATCACAGGATGAAGAAATTCCAGAAATGAGCATCCCCGTCAAGGAGGCGAGCAAAGAGTGGCTGATGTACTTTGATGGTGCCTTCTCGCTGCAAGGCGCCGGTGCGGGCGTGCTACTTGTCGCACCCACCGGAGAGCACCTCAAGTACGTAGTCCAGATGCACTTTCCCAAGGAGCAAGCAACGAATAATACTGCAGAGTATGAAGGATTGCTTGCCGGCCTCAGAATCGCGGCCGATCTTGGGATTAAGAAGCTCATTGTCAGGGGTGACTCACAGCTTGTCGCCCGACAAGTGAACAAGAATTATCAAAGTCCATTGATGGAGGCTTACGTTGATGAAGTGAGAAAGCTAGAAGAGCACTTTGACGGCCTGCAAATGGAGCATGTTCCGAGAGCTCAGAACGACATTGCCGATGGCCTGTCAAAGTGCGCCGCACTTAAGTTACCTGTGGAACCAGGGATCTTTGTGCTCAAGCTGACTCAACCATCCGTGACACCATCAACTGGATAGAGCAAGAAGAGGAAGTTGATTTCTGGTGATTATTTTTCGGCAGAGCTCCCCAAAGCCGCCGCCAAGAAGGTCCCCAAGATCAACACCAAGAGTGTTGAGGAGCAGTCTGCTCCGGCAATCCTTAGGGTTTGTTCCGTTGAAGCAAACGCTCCCGACAAGTTTTGCTCCGGCAAGCTTGCCGGGGAACATCAAGCTCCGGCTGAGCCGCAGGTTCTTGCCGTAGAAGCGGATGTTCCTGCAGCAATAGATGTGCCTTTAGTCCTTGTTGTCGAGCCGCAAGCTCCAGCATGGGCACATCAGATTGTCCGTTTTCTCCAGATAGGAGAACTTCCCGAAGAGCAAGAAGAAGCGGAAAAAGTAGCCCGACAGTCAAGTATGTACCAGTTTGTCGACAGCACATTGTACAGAAGAAGGCTCAACGGCGTGAAATTGAAGTGTATTTGCCGGGAAGACGGACAAAAGCTGTTGGCAGAGATACATGGAGGCATATGTGGTCACCACATTGGCGCAAGAGCACTTGCCGGCAAAGCGTTCCGGCAAGGTTTCTTTTGGCCGACAGCCCTCCAGGATGCAACTGCACAAGTAACCAAGTGTGAAGCGTGCCAGTTCCATTCCAAGCAGATACACCAGCCAGCTCAAGCTCTCTAGACGATCCCTTTATCCTGGCCACTTTCGGTCTGGGGGCTCGACATCCTCGGCCCCTTTCCCCGAGCTGTGGGGGCTTTGAGTACTTGTACGTTGCAATCGAGAAGTTCACAAAGTGGCCGGAAGTGGAACCAGTGAGGAAGGTGACCGCACAGTCAGCAGTCAAGTTCTTCAGGTCAATTGTTTGCCGTTTTGGGACCCCTAACAGGATCATTACCGACAACGGCACACAATTCACGAGCCGCACCTTCATGCAGTACGTCCAAGATCTTGGCACCAAGGTCTGCTTCGCTTCTGTTGCTCATCCGAGAAGCAACGGCCAAGCGGAGAGGGCAAATGCTAAAGTGCTGTGTGGGCTCAAGACCAGAACTTTCGACAGGCTGCGCAAGTGTGGAAGAAACTGGATTGAGGAGCTGCCGGTGGTTCTTTGGTCGATCAAAACGACGCCAATCGAGCCACTGGCCAGACACCTTTCGCTCTAGTCTATGGAGCAGAGGCAGTTCTCCCCACGGAACTCGTATATGGGTCGCCTCGAGTGCTCGCTTATGATGAGCTTGAGCAAGAGCAGCTGCGACAAGATGACGCGCTGCTCCTCGAGCAGGACCGTCTTCAGGCTGATGTACGAGCTGCTCGATACCAGCAAGCTTTGCGCCGCTACCATAGCCGCAAAGTTAATGCCAGAAGCTTCGAGGAAGGCGACCTTGTTCTTCGGCGCGTTCAGTCCGCCAAGAATTCCAACAAGTTGACGCCGAAGTGGGAATGCCCTTATCGGGTGAAACGAGTCACTAGGCCTGGCGCTGTCCGCCTTGAGACCGAAGATGGCATTCCGGTGAGCAACTCCTGGAACATGGAGCATCTTCGTAAGTTTTACCCATAGGGCGCGGTTGCCGGAACCTGTTCCGGCAACCACCTTTTGTACAAGTCTTGCCAATGTTGCATGTAATCCTTTGTACAAAGCCGGGCGCAGATCCCGTGCATAAGTAAAGCTCATGTGCTCCGCACATATTGTCAATTTCATGCATTATATCTTTTTCTTGCATACATTATCTGACATTCTGTGCAGCACCTACTCCCGGTAAGCAGTAACGAGCCATAAGGCTCCATACCTTTATTTTCTCTTCTTTCTTTCTCTCAAAGGAAGGAAGGTTCCCTCGCACACAAGT
>NC_041389.1:141064075-141085929 GCF_002162155.2 Triticum dicoccoides
GAGAGAAGATAATGGTGTGGATCAGGCGTCGTTCAAGAAAGTTTCGTCTTGCCGGAAAGCAAACGAGAGAAAAGCTAAGTTGCCAAAGTTTGAGCAATTAGTTTTAATTTTTAAGTTATCTTCCTTGAATGACCGTGCTTTGTATGGAATAACCTGTGCGCGGAGGAACCAACTCGTAGCTAGTTGCGCCCTTACTTTGTTTCGAGTCCGCTCAACAACTTAAGTGTGCTGCAACTAGTTGCGACAAGGTTTCTTATCGGAAGCGGCATCGCCAGCAGGCTGCTGACGTTCCGTACTCAGCGCTCGCGGCTCAGGTGCCTGCGCCGACAAGTTCCCTAAAAGCGTAAGGCAAAAACATACAAAGCAAGGAATCAAGTAAAGGAAATAACATAGCAATCATTACCCAAAATAGAGTTATATTACAAGATAGCTTGTCGCAGCTCTAATAGATTGTTCTTGTAACATGGCTAGCAGCGACAAGAAAAAGAGAAAACGGGCGGCCTAATCTACGCGATCGCCCTCAACCCTCTTGATCCCGCTCACCTTGTCCACAATGGGTGCGACAAGGGCCTTGAGCGCTTCCAAATCAGCATCCGCCGGTAGGGACTTGAGGACGTTGGTGAAGTTGAGGCCTGGGTTGCGGAAGGCCACCTTCATCAGCACCTTCTGAAGAGCTCCTGCACAGATTTTGCGCGACTCGTCGGCCAGCTGCTTTGGGATCTTCTCCCGGAGCCGCTGGAGGGCCGTCGCCACGCCCTTGAAGAACAGGCTGAGCTTGGCGCTAGGTTGGAGATGCTCGTCGGAAGAATATCTGAAGTCCTCCATCCCCAGCTGCGCCAGCTCCCCGTCAATGACTGCGGCGATATTCACCAGACCCTCGGTCCAGTGCTCCACAGTCTCCCTAAATGCATTTTGCGTGACGGCAATACTCGCCAGCAGTGCCTCGTCGGCCTTGATCTTCTCCGACCAGGCCACCTCCCGCTCCTTGGCGCCGTCCAGCGTCTGAGTCAGCGTAGCCAGCTTCAGCTCAAGATCCGCATTGGAGTCCTTGGCGGCGCTGAGCTCCTTGCTCCTCTCAGCGAGAAGACCCTGCAGCTCACCGTGAGCGGCAGCATCCTTCTCGCGCTCACGCTTGAGCGCGGCAAGCTCCTCGCCGCTCGCCTTGAGGTCGGCTTCCAGCTGTGCCACCTTCACCTCCAGCTCCTCCTTGGCGGCCTTGGCAGCTTCGGCAGCGTCCTTTGCTTCCTTGAGAGCCCCGCCAAGTGCTTGCTCGCGCGCGACAACCTCCTCCTCGTAGCTGTCGAGGTAGGCCTTCCGCTGCACCAACTCACCTTCCCGCGCGGACTGCTTCTCGGCGGCAAGCCGTTGTTGTTCTTCAGCTTCGGCCTTCTCGAGGAGGAAGGCTGTGCGCTCCTCGGTGAGTCGCTCCCGCTCCTGTGCCACGGACCGGAGAGCTTCCTGGTTGAGGCCCCGGAGCTCCTCCGCATGCTTCTCCATGTCCACTCCCGCCTTCGCAACAAGCGCTTCCCGGGACGCCAGCTTGGCCTCCCAGGCGCGGTAGATCACTGGCGCCGTCCCTTGCCGGAGAGCTGTCTCTTGCTGGAGAATTCTCCCTTGCCGGAGAACGCTCCCTTGCCGGGGGATCCTCCCTTGGCGGCGTAGTCGAAGCAGATGGCGCTTCTGGAGCGGCTTCCGGGCCCTCTTGGTGAGGCTGCTCTGCTCCTACACAAATCCAACAATCAAGATATCAGCAAAGAAAAAACACCCATGCGCGCCTGACAGAAGGAAGTAAACTATGAACTTACGCTGGGGGCTGCACTGGGGGCTGCTTTGGGGAGTGGGTGCTGGGTCCGTCAAGGTGGTCCCAGACACACCTCCTGCTGACACGGTGGGATCATCCTCGATGACAATCACCGGGGCTTTGGCTCTCTTCGCCGCTCTCTGGGCAAGCGTCCTGAAAGGGAATGGGTTCAGATTGAAGCAAGTCAGATGCAAGACAAAAACAACAAGATTGAAGAACTACAAGAACACCAGGAAGCTTACTCTTCTTCTTCGTCATCGGAGCTGAGTGCGGAGAGATCGAAGTCCGGCTCCGCTCCGGTGCGGCGAGGCGGAGGAGTAGGTTCCCTTGCCCGCTTGGCAGGGGCGGTGGCGGCGAACCGGGAAGATACCGCTCCAGTTGCCGCAGCAGCGTGAGGCGCTCCCGCGGCAACAGTGCTTGCCGCGGTAGAGCGTGTCGCACGGCTCGGCGGCTGTTGGCTCGTCTGCCGCCCCGCCGCGTCCTCAGCCCTGCGGAGGCGCCTTCTTGGTGCAGTTGGGGGCTCCACTTGCGGCAGGCTATTTGAAGGATCGGGCCCGACAAGATCTCCCTCGCCGGGCTCGCTCGGCTCGTCTTCAGGCCCGACAGGCTCTTCCTCGCCGACAAACTCCTCGCGCTCGGCAAGGCTTGCCGCCTCTACTGCCTCTGCCTCCTCTACGGTGAATCCAAACTCGCCCGCGGCAGCTGCTGCCGCAGCCTCTTCCATCCTAGTGGCGATGCGCTGCAGCTCCGCATCGGTGGTGTCGCGGGTGAGGCTCTTCTGCTCATCGGCGCGGACCGGCACTTCTTCTAAGTTGTCGAAGAACGCCCGCACAACGTCATCCGCAGGTTCTTGCCAAGTTGGGGCGATTCCGTGTGAATCGCACAACGGCATCATGGCGCGAATCCGGTCGAGCGAAGAGTTGTTGCACAACGGAACGACGCCCCTCGGCAACATAAATGGATGCTGGGGATCACGTTTGAACAGCTCCAGGAGCATCGCATCCAGCTCCAGGACGGTGAAGTTGAAGTTGAGGCCTGGGCGCAGGCTCATGATGTCCGCCGAGTTCTTGAACTCCCAGGCGGGTCTCCCCCTCTCCTGCAGGGGGGCGATGCCACGGCGAAGGAAATATGTGCCAACGGCGCCTACGATGAGCCCGGCAAGCCTGAGGCGAAGGATTCGGGTGACGGCGATCTTCAGCCTGTCATCTTCCGGGGCCACGTTGCTCCAATCGTTGCCACGCACTATTGGGGCTTGGCGCAGGGCAGTTAACGGCTGCGGGTTCTCCTCGACGATCCAGCACCACTCCGCTCTCCACTCCTCCCACTTGCTGTGGAGCTCACCCTCCAGATACGCTTCCTTCTTGCCGACTCTCGAGATCCAGGCGATCCCTCCGGCAAGCGGCTCTCCTCTCTCGACCCGAGGCATGAAGAAGTGGCGGAAAAGGGCTACATTTGGGTGGACTCCGACAAAGTTTTCGCAGAGATGTGCGAAAACTGCCATGGTTAGAACGGCGTTGGGGGTGAAGTCAAGGAGGCGGAGCCCGTAGGTTTTCATTATGTCGCAGAAGAATTCCGAGAAGGGCGGGCAGAGCCCGCAGTAGAAGAGCAGCGCCAAAAAGGGGTACCCGTTTGGAGCTAATTCCGAAGCGGCAGCCGGGAGCACTCTCGTGCGCGGATGCGCTCGCGTCTCCGTCGACCAGAAGAGGTAGTAGTACTCCCTCAGCTCCTTCGCGCCGAGCTGGGGGGAGAAGATCGCCCGCTCCTTCCGTAGCGCCGCGAGCCGCTGCGCCTCGGCCAACTTCACGCCCTTCCCCATGTCGGCTTTTGGAGCCATGGCGGAGGTGGTGGGGGAGGTCGACTGTGTTGGTGATGCTGGTGGCAATGGGGGGCGGAGCGCTGCCCTCTCTCGGCTTCGAGAAGAAGGGGGGAGCGGCGGAGATTTGTGAAGATGAAGTAGCAACCAGCGAGGGGGGACGAACTGCCCCTGTTTCCCCTGCTTATAAAGAGGGAGGGGGCGGACGTTTCGCCCTTCCGAATAAAGAAACCACCCATGATCTCTCCCACGATGCCGCATTCAACATGTGCCGTTGGGGGAGGGCACGATGGATACGGAGTGGGGTACGACGTGGCCCAAGCCACGTGTGCCCGTGCTCTGTTTTGGGCCTGGCCCAACAGCGCTCGTCACCGTGTGTGGCCCAGGCCCGGGGGCTCCTGTCGGTGTACTAAAGTAGGGGCACCCTAGTATCCCGAACTTGTGCACGGGAAGTCGCAGCACCCTGCGGCAAGGCTTGTCGGGCGACTGCCAAGGCCCTCCGTGGTTCCTTTGGAGCCATTCAAGAACAAAGTATTCAAGTCAAGAAAACAAGGCCCCGGCAAGAGGAGCTTGCCGGGAAGGCCAACCAAGGCGTCTCAAGGAACTTGCCACGACACGCCACGCGTCCCGGCAAGGCTCGGCGAGCGACAAGCTTCCGGACGCGACAAGACAACGACCGCGGCAAGGCGCTTGCCGCGGCAAGCGGCCACCCTGTACCCACGCTCCAGCGCATCCACCAACGTGTCGCCCTGGGGCCTTCCCAGACGCGCGTGGTGGAAAGCTGTGCAGCCAGCGGTGCGCGGTGGCATGCGACGCTGACAAAGTTGCCATCGTGGCAAGCGGTGGCGCCCCTGACGGTCCCTTTCTGCACTGTTTGGGCGACACAGACGGGCATTTAATGCTTTTGTCCCCTGCCGTCAGGGTTAGGTAGGATACATTGTGCAGGTAGCTGTACCTACCTCTCTCCCTTTCCATTTTTGCCCTTACCTACGTTGCCACCTGTCGGTGACCCCTTGAGCATATAAAAGGAGGCCCATGCGCAACGTAGGGGGGGTTCGAATCCAGAAAACCCATACGCTCGGTCTCGTTAGCAGCTCGAGTGTACTATAACACTCTGCGCTCCCGAGCAAGAACACAATACAATACGACAAGCAGCAGTAGGAGTATTATCTCTCCGGAGAGCTCCGAAGCTGGGTAAAACTGCTCGTTTGCTTCGCCTCGATCTGCTCTTCGTGCGATCTCCACCCCCCGCCGAACCGAAAGGGGCTCAGTCCGCCGGTCCCATAGGTGTTCATGGATCACCAGTTTTCCCACGACACCAACAAGGAAGTGTCACTATCCTGAACCTTATCTGCATTACTTCCTTTATCATTGCTTAATAAGGCACTCTTCCCCAATATTCTGTCAGCATTCTAAAAGAAGAAACAAGCAGACACATAACAAGTTTAGCATGTACAAGTATATGAAACTCATTTCGGTGAACCAGTTCATTAGTAAGGTGGACAGGATTAAACTACCAAGTCTTCTATTGCCAAGTACTAATACATAATAAAAGCATCAAACAAACATATATCTATGTCCTATGGTCACTACATTGTCTTGCCAAATCAAAATAGAGACACGGTTCAAATCATATCAGTTCAAGACAAAGCAGCAGTGAAAGAATACAAAGCGTGGGAAACTACAAGGCACAACAAGATTTCAGATGGGTACCACAGGTCTACATGTACAACAACACTATTGGCTCTGTTGTGATGCTAGTAATGTGCATGATATGAAAGTCAACTATATACACAATTGAAATTGAAATCAACAGAGATATTGATAAGAGCAAACCTGTTAAAGAAATATGCGTGAACATACCTGCTGTGCCATTGGAGTTTCGATTGGATCCTTCAATTTAAAAATAAGTTTGTATGAGTAAATACAATGATATAAGAGCAAAGTAATCATAGTTAAAAAAGGCGTGCCTAAGCGAGCGCTTAAGCGCGCCTAGGCTCTAGGCATTGGCAAAATGCATTGCGCATAACTACGCATAATCTGTGCATAACTGCGCATAAGCATGCGCTTTGGTCAATAAAGCGCAAGGCGGTGGCAAAACACATAATTAACGCCTAGCGCTTTTTGAACTATGATAGCAATGGAATCTTAAATTAGAATAGTTGTTCTTTAGGTTTAGGCACTTGTTCTACATGAACAGAGTACAGTAAGACGTAAGAATATAATACTTAAAAATAGAAAATGAGCTCATAGACCTTACCACATTCTTGGTTCGGGACCAGTACAGAAGAAGGCGTTCCCACTCATCGTCCAGTAAATGTGTCTCAGGAGAACGTAAGGGAATTTGATGAGTTTCTTTGCCGGTGAAGTACATTTTCTTTAGGTAATTCCGATACTGCCACCAAGCATTCTTGAAGATAGCAGAGGTATTAGCACAGGTTACCTCATCCTGAGTTTCCAAATCGGTCCTTCTCTATAGAGAAAAATGGGAAAATTTGCTGTATTATAACCATCATGGAGGTAGGATGTATGGGACGAAGCAATGTAATTGCCATGAATAACATTACTTACACATAACTCCTGGACAAACACCTGCAACTGGCATTTTCCTTCATCTTCAGTATAATATTTCCAAGATGGGAAAATACGCACATACGATTTAACAACATCAAATGCGATAGATGCTAAACTATGACTAGCTGGTTGTGCTTCCTCCACATGAATAGGCGTACTAACTGGTGGAGTTGGGGTTCGCCGTGATAGTACTGGGCCTTTGGGCACTAGAGCTGCCTTACTAACTGCTCTTGTTTGGGAGCTCTGTGGTGGAGATGGTGTTGTGTCAACAGGAACTGGGTTACTATAGGATGGGGTTGGGGTTAGATTGGGTGAAGTTGGTTCTCTGTCCATCGCAGTAGGGGTACAATCTGCGAGAGTTTGGGTTATGTGTCGTAGGGCTGGTTCTTGTGCATGTACAACTGGGGTGCTATCTCCACCAAGAGGTAGCAATGTTTTATTTGAAGACCGTGTTTTAATTCTGCTAGATACAGGCATCACCCGCTCCAATTCAAATGGCTGATAAACAGGAAACATAGTTGAATGTACAGACATTGTATGAGAGACAGATGCAATAGATAGTGTGGAAAAAGGAGGGCATGAAATAGTTGACATGTATATTGTTTAATTAAAACGGATAGCATGACATAATTTCACATATATGATGTCTATCTAAACTGGATAGCATAGCATAACATAATTCAAAGATATGATGAGTAACTAAACAGGATCGCATGACATAATTCACCTACATGTTATCTAAGTAATCAGGATCGCATCATTTAATTCACATATGTGATTTATATGCTAAATAGAGGGCATTCGATATGATGTCTGAACTAAGAACATGGTGTTGAATATTGTGTATATGATGTCTAAACTATGCAATGCAAGACACCCTATGCATGATATGAGCAGTATAACCGTGCCAAGTTAGAGCATACACCTAAGTGGGGGAATAGGACTGGTCACCTGCCTCTGAATCCATCTCTGAGGAGCTATCAAGACCCAACAAGAGATCTGCTTCGACATGTAGCACTGCCTGCTCTGAAGGCCTTGTTTTCACTCCAAATTTTTTCCATCTCCCACCCAAATGGCTGATTCACAGGAAGAGTAGTTTAATGTACAAACATTGTCGACAAATGGAAATGTAATGAAGAAAAGGATGGGCAAGATATCATTCAAATATATGATGCCTGGTTGAACAGGATGGCATTGCACATTTCACATATATTATGGCTGGCTAAAAGACATGAGACTGCATAATTCCCATATATGATATAGAAACTAAACAGGTGGCATTACAGAACATGTCTAAACTAAGCAGATGACATATATGATGTCCAAAGTAGGCACTGCAAGGCAACATATGCATGATATGACTAACATCATCATGCCAAGGTAGAGCAAACACCTTGGGGGGGGGGGAATAGGAGTGGTCAGCGACGTCTGAGTCCGCCTCAGAACAGATATCTTATTTTGGGTTACAATCTGGAGAGGGTGGGGAGGGTTTGCCACTGAACCCACCATGGAGCAATGTCTGCATGACATTGTATTGCCACACAAAACTCTTCTCTTTTTCTCTACATGTTCAGCATGACTGTGTACAATATCTGACATGCATACGAAAAAATATGGTGACATTACGTAAGGAGAGCATGTAGAAATATAGAGTGATGGTAACAACCAGTGGATGGATCCAAAAATAATGATAGCAGGCTGATGATTGCTTTAAATTAATAAAAAGACAGATGATGATTGCTTTACTATTTGTTTCCCACCCAAGATGAACAACATAGGCATACCCTAGGTGAACCAGATATTAGACAGACATACTATTCATTGCTGCCTCGATATGCGCCCCACAACTACTTTAGAACTCAAGTTTGAAGATTAATTTGGACCTGACTTGGGAGTCCAAGAGCTGAACAGGACGATAAAGTAGCAGGTAAGTTTAAGCAATGCATAACATAAGCAGAAACAACAGAGTGCGACCTCTCTTGTGGACCCGTGTACTCCTCAGGTTCATCTGCTGAGTCGATGATGGTGATGCCGTTGCGGTGGGTGCTGGCGGCAGGGAAGGAGATCTGAGGCAGCGAAAGACGGTCAAGAGTCGTGATGTCTGGTTTGGTGGATGCTTCTGTCGATGGAGTAGCTCAGGTGAGGTGGACGATGTCGCGGTAGGAGCAGGATAAACCACACAAAGTTCCCTTCGACACTAACCTGTAACTGAAGTAATTCTGTAAGGGCTCATTTGGCTTGCATGATTCTTAAAACGCAGGGATAGGAAAAACACCGGAATAGGATAGGAAAATGCACATGGTAAACAGAGCATTTGTAAACACAGGATTTATGTCAACTTGGGTGTTTGGTTTACAGGAATTGGAAGAGCAGAGGAATGCAAAGAAACATGGCCAAAATAAAGTGAAACCATATGAAAGCGTGTACAGTTAGAATGTTATTCTGGCACTAATGCACTTGGTCTTGTTTTCATGCATAGGATTTTGAAAAGCAGGTCCAGGTGGATGTTTTGCTTCATTCCTTTCATCAAAATGTATGAATAATTGAATAGTAGAGTGCCATTGGAAAATTCCCGATTGCTATGTTTTTCCATTGAACCAAAATAGCCCTAATGGATCGATGTGAATGTATAGTAATAAGTGATGCAACAAGTGTACAACCTCTTTGCCGTAGCCGTATCGACCTCAGCATCATTGGGTTGGTCGTTGAAGCAGTTGAGGCAGAGGTGGCTGTCGGAGGTGTGGAGGAAGATCTGAGGAATCTGTAGACGGTGTCCAGGGCACTGCTCTGTTGTGATGGATTGTTCTATCATTGGAGCAGCTCCGGTGAGCCGTAAGACGTCAAGGCTGAAGTAGCATGTCACATCCCTAGTCTGGTATGACCTAGACTAGCTAGTCATTTGTGCATCATGTTTATATTTCATTTAAATTTGAAATGAGGATTGGTGGAACCCTCAGAATCATTTTTGAAAATGACCCAAATAAAAATTTCTCCAAAAGGGTCCAAGAAAATGCTCATGTTGCTCTCTGAAAATATTGGACAGAGATAAAAATCAAACCAATATTTTTAGGAGCTCATGGATATTTAATTTTGGCCATTTGGATTAATCCGATAATTATTTGCATTGGAAATATATTGCTATATATATGAAATATGGTCCAAAAATTATGCCATTTATAAAGGAGCTCTGGAATAATATATCTAGCTCCTGCAAAAATTGGCATAAGATAATAAATTGATTTAGTATTTTATTAAATCAAAACAAATGTCAGAAAAAAAATAGAAAACAGAAATAAAGAGGAGGGGCTTACCTGGGGCTTCCCCATGTGCAGCCCAGCCGCAGCAGGCCGGCCCAGCCAGCAGGCGGCCCAGCCCACCTGGCCCCCCCTCCTCTGTCGTCTTCCTCCCCGACAGAGGGACGGCGCGTGCCCGACGCGCGCGCACCGCCGCGCCGCGCCACCTCCTCCCTCCCTGCCTGCCTGTCCTCCCCTCGTCGCTCTGGATGGACCGGACGACGCCACGCGACGCCCCGCACCTCTCTCCCACTCTCTCATTCCTCCCCCTCCCCTGGTTCTCTCTCTCCCGACCGCCCGAACGCGCCCGTCGCCACCGCTCGCCGTAGTCGTAGCCACCGCGCCCCTCGAGAGCATCTGAGCAGTCCACGAGCTCCGCCACGTCGCCGGCTACCTCCTCGTCGAGCCACGCACCTCCGGACGGCCTCCATCGCCGCCATCGCCATCGTCTTCCTCCTCGGGCTCCGTCGTCCGCCGCCGTCGATTCGCCGTCACCAGGTCTCCCCCGACCCCGCTGTGCTGCTCTGCGTGATCGCCGTGAGCATCTCCCTGTTTCCCCTCTCTTCTCCCCCTCGTTCCCGTGTCATAGCCGTCGCTACCACCATGGCCGAAGCCATCGCCGCCGCAGCTCCTCGCCGTCGTGGGCAGAGCCACCGCAGCCCGTGCCTGCACCTGCCACCGCGCTCAGTAGCCTCCCAGAAGGCCAACGTCTCCGCCCGCAGCTCCTGCCATGCCCTGCAGCACCCGCTCGCGCCTCACCCGAACTCCGGCGGCCGCCCCGAGCTTCGCTCCGGCGAGCTCCGCCGCCCCCGCAGCCTCCCGCATGAACCACTAGATGCGCGCGAGCCGGGGCTTCGCGTGGGTGGTCTCCGCCGCCCGAATGGTCGCTGGAACGGCGATCCCGAGCCCCTCCGCCGCGTTCGGCCTCGCCGGCGGCTAAACGCCGGCGGGATTGACCGGGTCAACCCAGCTAACTAACCCCCCCTGACACTGACAGTGGGCCCCCGTGCCACTAATCTTTTTAATTAGGATTAAACTAACCCTGTTTAACCCCCCTGTCACTGACGTGTGGGTCCCACACGTCAGGTTTGACCCCAGCCAGCCGCAGTTGACCGCTGACGTCGTGCTGACGTCATGCTGGCGCAATATATAATTTCTGGATTTAAATTAAATCAGGAAATTCCAGAAATTGATTTAAACTTCAAAAATTCATAACAACTCAACCGTAGCTCGGATTAAAATAATTTATATATGAAAAATTATCAGAAAAATGCAATCTTTCCATCTGTACTAGTTTCATGCATGAAAAAACCAACTTATACATGCTGAATATGAGGAAACACATTATGGCATATATAAGAGACCTAATTTAGAAATGCATTTGAACCTTTGGTTCAAATGGACTTCAAACCAAATGATTATTAGTTGCATTAGCTCAAACAGCATCACATCTACATGCCATGTTCATGCATCATATTGTTGCATATGTTTGTGTATTGATTGCCGACACTGTTCCTTCTCGATAGGTCCTGCTCCGGAGTCCGTTCCAGAGTACCTGTCTGTGAAGCAGTGCCTCCTCTGTTGAATTACCAGGCAAGCAAACCCCCTTGTTCATTTCGATAAAACCCTACTCTCTCGCTCCTGCTCTCAGTTATTGCATTAGGACAACAACGATTCATATGCTACTTTGTGCTGCGGTAGGTGAACCCATTCCTCTGCATGACCTGTCATTGCCACAGTAAATAGTTGAAACCCACTAGCATGTGTAGGAGTTGATTGAAGCCACTGATGTGTTCCTACCATGCTATGCCTGCTATTGCTTAGAGTTGTGTCAGGTCTGGTTCATTGGGAATGAATTGGAGTGTTACGATGTGTTCCGATGCTGAGAGTTAAGTGTGTAAACACGATTTGGTAAAGGTAGCGGTGAGAGGCCATGTAGGAGTACATGGTGGGTTGTCTCACTGGAACCGTCCTTAAGCTCTGAGTTCTATGTATGTTGTCCAATGACTCGATACTACCACACATTGGAATGCTTAAGTGCCCCTCTCGACTTATTAGCCAACTTGATCTCTGTCCAGGAGTCGCAACTAGTTTCTGGTGTTTGTAGGTAGTGCTATTTTTCTACCAAGTGGCACCCGGCAGGGTGGGCTTGGGACAGACTAGGCACACGTGGCCTGGTGTACCGAGTGGCACCCGGATGGTGGGCTCGGGAACCCTGTACACATCATTTGGGGCCGTAAGCGACACCCCGGCCGGATCTCCTTGCGGATGGAACCCGAATAGGCGATAAACCTAGACTAGAGTCTTGTGTGGTTAGTCAGGTCGTGGCCGACACCCTCGCCAGGCTTCCGCTTGAAGGTTGCCGAGATACATGACGTGTACATGGCGGTAAGTGGCGAGATCGTGTGTGAAGAGGTACACCCCTGCAGGGTTAACATGATCTATTCGAATAGCCGGGTCCGCGGTTATGGACTTCTTGGATGCTTACATGGTACATAGACAACTTGAAGTGGATACTATAAAATGCTCAAGACATGTGTGAGTGCTATGGATGGCTTTCTCGTAGGGAGACGGGGATGAATCCATAGTAGTGTATTGTGTGGTGATTAGTGGACTCGTGTACGTTGTTTCACCTCAAGAGTTTCTGGTAGTCGTAGAACAGGATAGCCACAGAGTCAAAGCTGGCTTGCTGCAACTAAACCCCACATTACCCTCTTGACACAAATGCATGTATGATAGGATCTGATGTAAGTCTTGCTGAGTACCTTTGTACTCATGTTGCTCTATTTATGCTTTTGCAGCGGAGACTTCGGTCTTACTAGTGTTCTCGTGGACTTCGACTAGTAGCTAGTACCTCAGCTACGATCTTGATCGGATGTTGTAGATAGTCAGGCTTTCAGCCTTTTTCATTTGTAGATGTCTGTACCCAGACATGTAATGCTTCCGCTTGTTGCTTGTATGCTCTGTATGATGGGTTTTGTGACCCCTGTTTGCAATAAATGCTATGATGGCTCTTCTGAGCCTTTATCTATATGATTGCTGAGTTATGCTGTGATGCCATGTTGTACAGCACATACTTGCATGTTATGCGTACGTGTAATGTGTATTGCTATGTGTGGGATCTGACTACCTAGTTGTTTATTCTTAGTAGCCTCTCTTACCGGGAAATGTCTCCTAGTGCTTCCACTGAGCCCTGGTAGCTTGCTACTGCTCCGGAACACTTAGGCAGGCCGGCATGTGTCCTTCTTCGATCCTGTGTCTGTCCCTTCGGGGAAATGTCACGCGATGAATACCGGAGTCCTGCTAGCCCGCTACAGCCCGGTTCGCCGGAGTCCTGTTAGCCCAGTGCTACAGCCTGGATTCACTCACTGATGACCGACACGTTCGATGCTGGGTCATGGATGCCTGTCCCTGTAAGTTAGTGCCACTTTGGGTTTACGACTAGCCATGTCAGCCCAGGCTCTTTATCATATGGATGCTAGCGACACCATCATATACGTGTGCCAAAAGGCGCAAACGATCCCGGGCAAAGGTAAGGCGACACCCGTGGGGATACCGTGCGTGAGGCCGCAAAGTGATATGAGGTGTTACATGCTAGATCGATGTGGCATTGAGTCGGGGTCCCGACAGCGCTGGTATCAGAGCCTGACTGCCTGTAGGTTTACCAAGCCATACTGGTCGAAGTTGAGTCTAGAAAATCTTTAGTTATGTAAGGGAATTGATTGTGGGTTGGAACGTAAGGCTCTTTTTACTCCTTATACCTCATGACCTTCTGATCTGAGTCGTCCTATCTTTCCGACGGGGTTAAGGAACTAGGTTTTCTCTTCCGTCTATCAGGATCACGTGTTACTACTCCGTAGTCCCATAGGATTGGTTGATCAGAGTCATACCCCAGTTTTCGAGTATTTCCGGTGTAGTCTGTTTAGCATGATCTCAGAACCTTGAGTAACGTTGATGAGTATGTTATTACCCCATTCTAGTAGGATGTCTCATTCTGAGCATTTCACTGCCGTTATGCTGCCGGAATTTTCCTAAGGAGTTCGAGTGATATTAATTCCTTGTTCTACATTCTACAGTCTATAGTAATGTTGATTGCATCCCTGGGTTTCGTTTCGCAGGATGTCATCAAGTTCTTTTTATTCGTAGCCGGAACCATGGAGATGGTAGGGATGAGGATCCTCCTGACCAGCCTTCGTTGGCAGAGTTCATGTTAGAAATGGAGAGGAACAAGCGTGAGTCTAACCGTTTGTTGGCACGTATCGAGGAGAACACCGCACATCGGTTCAAAGGGTCTGCTACCATTCATGATTTCATTCGCTTGCACCCACCTACTTTTCATCATTCCATCGAGCCACTCGATGCAGATGACTGGCTCCGTAGCATCACTCATAAGCTGCGTTCCGCGAGCGTAGCTGAAGATGACAAGGTCACCTATGCCACATACCACCTGGAAGGTCCTGCTAGTCTTTGGTGGCAGAACTATGAGGCTATGCTTCCAGCTGGCCAGATTCCTACCTGGAAGGACTTCACTGAGTCTTTTCGCGAGCATCACATTCCCCAGGCCCTCCTTGATCGCAAGAGAGAAGAGTTCTGTAGTCTCACCCAGAATAAGATGGCTGTTGATGCTTACAGCCGAGAGTTTGAGAACCTCGCCCGCTATGCCGCAGAAGAAGTGTCCACGGGCGCTAAGAAGCAGGCTAGGTTCTGGAAGGGTCTCAACCCCAAGTTGCGTCATGATCTCCACCTGCATCATTGTGATACATTCCAAGCTCTTGTGAACAAAGCCATTAATGCAGAGACAGCTCAGCTCACTTACGAGGAGTCTCGTAAGCACACCCGTGATTTGGGATCCTCCTCTGGCTCTAGTTCCTAGAAGCGCCGGATTTGGGTTCCAAACTCCGCTCTTCCTTCCGGATATGCACCGAGGCCATCCTATGTGGTGCCTTCCCCAGCTCAGTCATATGTTCCACCCAGGCCTACTGGTAGACCGCTTGTCAGTGCGGGTCCACGTCCAACCTCAGGGACTTGCTTCACATGCGGGAAGCCAGGACACTATGCACGTGACTGCTCTCAAACTAGTTATGCTCCACCCAAGGCCGAGAAGACTGTTGGCTGTGTTAAGCCATCACGCAAGATGAACAGTGTTAAGTCAGCCCCCACTGAACGTGGACGTGTGCATCACGTCTCAGCTAAAGACGCTCATGATGATCCAGATGTCGTTCTTGGTACACTCCTTGTCAATTGTCACCCAGCATCAGTTCTATTCGAGACTGGAGCATATCACTCCTTCATTTCTGAAGGCTATGCTCGTTTGCACGACATGTCATTTTGTGATATGCCAACTCCGCTTGAAATCCAAACCCCAGGGTCTAGATGGCAGACCACCAGAATCAGCCATGGTAACGAAATCCTTGTTGATAGACTTGTATTCCTTGCATCACTTGTAGCCCTCAAGTCCTCAGATATTAACATCATCTTGGGTATGGACTGGATGACAGCTCATCATGCCAAGATTGATTGTTACTCCAGATCTGTTCAGCTTACACACCCATCTGGCAAGATAGTCACCATCTCCACTAGAGTTGCAAAGCGTCAGCTCTATTCTCTTAATGCCAGCCCTCTTCTAGACCTTGAAGATATCCCGGTAGTCCGTGACTTTCCGGATGTCTTCCCAGAGGAATTGCCAGGTGTTCCACCTGACAGAGATGTAGAGTTCGTCATAGATCTTATCCCAGGAACAGCTCCAATCTCCCGAAGACCTTACAAGATGGCACCCCTAGAACTAGCCGAGCTTAAGAAACAACTCGATGAGTCCTTGCAAAAGGGTTTCATCCGTCCTAGTTCTTCTCCTTGGGCTTGCCCCGTCCTCTTTGTCAAGAAGAAAGACGGTACGGACCGGATGGTCGTTGATTATCGTCCCGTTAATTTGGTCACGATAAAGAACAAGTATCCGCTCCCCAGGATCAACGACCTGTATGATCAGCTCGCTGGATCCTCAGTCTTCTCCAAGATGGATTTAAGGTTAGGATACCACCAAATCAAAATCAGAAACGGGGACATTCCCAAGACAGCCTTTGTCACTCGTTATGGTCAGTACGAGTACACCGTCATGTCCTTTGGCCTAACCAACGCCCCAGCCACATTCTCCCGCTTGATGAACTCGATCTTCATGGAGTACTTAGATAAGTTCGTCGTGGTTTACCTCGATGATATTCTTATTTACTCGAAGAACGAGGAAGAGCATGCCGAACATCTTAGACTTGTGTTAGAAAAACTCAGAGAGCACCGCCTTTATGCCAAGTTCTCCAAGTGTGAATTTTGGTTGCCAGAAGTGACCTACTTAGGCCACGTAATCTCTGGTAAGGGCATTGCTGTCAATCCCGAGAGAGTCAAGGCCGTTCTCGATTGGACTCCACCTGAAACAGTCAAACAAGTTAGGAGTTTCCTTGGTCTAGCCAGCTATTGTCGCCGCTTTGTTGAAAACTTCTCCAAAGTAGCCAAACCCCTCACGGAACTTCTCAAGAAAGATAAAAAGTTTGAGTGGTCCCCATAGTGTGAGTACAGTTTTCAGGAACTGAAAAGGCGCCTGACTTCTGCTCCCATACTTGTGCCACCGGATTTCACTAAGGACTTTATTATCTACTGCGACGCCTCACGACAGGGACTAGGTTGCATTCTTATGCAGGATCGTCATGTGATTGCCTATGCATCTCGACAGTTGCATCCACATGAGGAGAATTATCCTACACATGATCTAGAGCTTGCAGCCGTAGTCTATGCACTCAAGACCTGGCGACATTACCTCCTAGGTAAACGTTGCGAGATCTACACCGATCACCAGAGTCTCAAGTATATCTTCACCCAACCGGATCTGAACCTTAGGCAAAGACGTTGGTTGGAGTTGCTCACAGATTATGATCTAGGGATTACCTACACCCCAGGCAAAGCCAATGTCATGGCTGATGCTCTAAGTCGTAAATCCTATTGCAACAATCTCATGCTGCAGCAAGGCCAACCACTTCTCCATGGGGAATTCTGTAAGCTTAACCTTCACATTGCTCCTCGCGGATTCCTTTCTACCTTGGTGGCGAAACCTACCCTTGAGGATCAGATCATCTCTGACCAGAAGTTTGATAGGGGGGTTATCCGCATTAAGAGAAACATTAAGAAGGGAGTTGGTGGGTGTTTCTCTATGGATGATCGTGGTGTTGTTTTCTTTGAGAATCGCTTGGTGGTTCCCAAGAATCAACATCTGCGACAATTGATTCTTAAGGAGGCGCATGAATCTCCTCTCACGATTCATCCCGGTAGTACTAAGATGTATCAGGACCTATGCCAGAGGTTCTGGTGGACTAGGATGAAGAGAGAAATCGCTCAGTTTATTGCTAACTGTGACGTTTGTCGTCGCGTTAAGGCAGAGCATCAAAGGCCTGCTGGCACCCTTTAGCCTTTAGCTATTCCTGAATGGAAATGGGATAAAGTTGGTATGGACTTCATCACCGGCTTTCCCAGGACCAAGAGAGGGAATAATGCTATCTTCGTAGTCATTGATCGTCTCTCCAAAGTGGCTCACTTCCTTCCTGTTCGAGAGAGTATCACTGCTAGTCAGCTTGCTGACTTATATATTTCTCGAATAGTGTCACTTCATGGTGTTCCACTAGAGATCAATTCAGACCGTGGCAGTCTTTTCACTTCTCATTTCTGGGAGAGTTTCCAAACTGCCATGAGAACCCATCTTTCCTTCAGTACCGCTTTCCACCCTCAGTCGAGTGGTCAGGTGGAACGGGTCAATCAAATTCTCGAAGACATGCTCAGAGCTTGCGTTATCTCATTCGGTATGGATTGGGAGAAATGTCTTCCTTTCGCCGAGTTTGCTTATAACAATAGCTACCAATCCAGCCTCAAGAAAGCTCCTTTTGAGGTTCTCTATGGACGAAGATGTCGAACACCTTTGAACTGGTCAGAAACCGGTGAAAGACAATTCTTTGGACCGGACATGATCCAGGAGGCAGAAAAGCAAGTTCGCATCATTCGTGAGAATTTGAAAACAGCCCAGTCTCGTCAGAAAAGCCAGTACGATCGTCATCATAAGGATATGACTTATGAAATTGGCGACCAGGCTTACCTTCGGGTTACTCCTTTGAAGGGTACCCATCGTTTCGGTATCAAGGGCAAGTTGGCTCCTCGTTACATTGGTCCCTTTCGCATTCTCGCTAAACGAGGAGAGGTTGCCTACCAGTTGGAACTACCCCCACATCTTTCTCGAGTTCATGATGTCTTCCACGTCTCTCAACTCAGGCGTTGCTTCTCGGATCCTATCCGTGGAGTGGACCACGAAACGCTTGATCTCCAAGATAACCTCACCTACCGAGAGTACCCGGTTCACATTCTTGATCAAGCGGAGCGTGTTACCCGACGTCAGAACATCAAGTTTCTCAAAGTTCAGTGGTCTCATCATTCCGAGAGAGAAGCTACTTGGGAGCGAGAAGATCGTCTTCGACTGGAGTACCCCGCTTTCTTTCTGTCGACTCCTAAATCTCGGGACGAGATTTTTTCAAGTGGGGGCGAGTTGTCACATCCCTAGTCTGGTATGACCTAGACTAGCTAGTCATTTGTGCATCATGTTTATATTTCATTTAAATTTGAAATGAGGATTGGTGGAACCCTCAGAATCATTTTTGAAAATGACCCAAATAAAAATTTCTCCAAAAGGGTCCAAGAAAATGCTCATGTTGCTCTCTGAAAATATTGGACAGAGATAAAAATCAAACCAATATTTTTAGGAGCTCATGGATATTTAATTTTGGCAATTTGGATTAATCCGATAATTATTTGCATTGGAAATATATTGCTATATATATGAAATATGGTCCAAAAATTATGCCATTTATAAAGGAGCTCTGGAATAATATATCTAGCTCCTGCAAAAATTGGCATAAGGTAATAAATTGATTTAGTATTTTATTAAATCAAAACAAATGTCAGAAAAAAAATAGAAAACAGAAATAAAGAAGAGGGGCTTACCTGGGGCTTCCCCCTGTGCAGCCCAGCCGCAGCAGGCCGGCCCAGCCAGCAGGCGGCCCAGCCCACCTGGCCCCCCCTCCTCTGTCGTCTTCCTCCCCGACAGAGGGACGGCGCGTGCCCGACGCGCGCGCACCGCCGCGCCGCGCCACCTCCTCCCTCCCTGCCTGCCTGTCCTCCCCTCGTCGCTCTGGATGGACCGGATGACGCCACGCGACGCCCCGCACCTCTCTCCCACTCTCTCATTCCTCCCCCTCCCCTGGTTCTCTCTCTCCCGACCGCCCGAACGCGCCCGTCGCCACCGCTCGCCGTAGTCGTAGCCACCGCGCCCCTCGAGAGCATCTGAGCAGTCCACGAGCTCCGCCACGTCGCCGGCTACCTCCTCGTCGAGCCACGCACCTCCGGACGGCCTCCATCGCCGCCATCGCCATCGTCTTCCTCCTCGGGCTCCGCCGTCCGCCGCCGTCGATTCGCCGTCACCAGGTCTCCCCCGACCCCGCTGTGCTGCTCTGCGTGATCGCCGTGAGCATCTCCCTGTTTCCCCTCTCTTCTCCCCCTCGTTCCCGTGTCGTAGCCGTCGCTACCACCATGGCCGAAGCCATCGCCGCCGCAGCTCCTCGCCGTCGTGGGCAGAGCCACCGCAGCCCGTGCCTGCACCTGCCACCGCGCTCAGTAGCCTCCCAGAAGGCCAACGTCTCCGCCCGCAGCTCCTGCCATGCCCTGCAGCACCCGCTCGCGCCTCACCCGAACTCCGGCGGCCGCCCCGAGCTTCGCTCCGGCGAGCTCCGCCGCCCCCGCAGCCTCCCGCATGAACCACTAGATGCGCGCGAGCCGGGGCTTCGCGTGGGTGGTCTCCGCCGCCCGAATGGTCGCCGGAACGGCGATCCCGAGCCCCTCCGCCGCGTTCGGCCTCGCCGGCGGCTAAACGCCGGCGGGATTGACCGGGTCAACCCAGCTAACTAACCCCCCCTGACACTGACAGTGGGCCCCCGTGCCACTAATCTTTTTAATTAGGATTAAACTAACCCTGTTTAACCCCCCTGTCACTGACGTGTGGGTCCCACACGTCAGGTTTGACCCCAGCCAGCCGCAGTTGACCGCTGACGTCGTGCTGACATCATGCTGGCGCAATATATAATTTCTGGATTTAAATTAAATCAGGAAGTTCCAGAAATTGATTTAAACTTCAAAAATTCATAACAACTCAACCGTAGCTCGGATTAAAATAATTTATATATGAAAAATTATCAGAAAAATGCAATCTTTCCATCTGTACTAGTTTCATGCATGAAAAAACCAACTTATACATGCTGAATATGAGGAAACACATTATGGCATATATAAGAGACCTAATTTAGAAATGCATTTGAACCTTTGGTTCAAATGGACTTCAAACCAAATGATTATTAGTTGCATTAGCTCAAACAGCATCACATCTACATGCCATGTTCATGCATCATATTGTTGCATATGTTTGTGTATTGATTGCCGACACTGTTCCTTCTCGATAGGTCCTGCTCCGGAGTCCGTTCCAGAGTACCTGTCTGTGAAGCAGTGCCTCCTCTGTTGAATTACCAGGCAAGCAAACCCCCTTGTTCATTTTGATAAAACCCTACTCTCTCGCTCCTGCTCTCAGTTATTGCATTAGGACAGCAACGATTCATATGCTACTTTGTGCTGCGGTAGCTGAACCCATTCCTCTGCATGACCTGTCATTGACACAGTAAATAGTTGAAACCCACTAGCATGTGCAGGAGTTGATTGAAGCCACTGATGTGTTCCTACCATGCTATGCCTGCTATTGCTTAGAATTGTGTCAGGTCTGGTTCATTGGGAATGAATTGGAGTGTTACGATGTGTTCCGATGCTGAGAGTTAAGTGTGTAAACACGATTTGGTAAAGGTAGCGGTGAGAGGCCATGTAGGAGTACATGGTGGGTTGTCTCACTGGAACCGTCCTTAAGCTCTGAGTTCTATGTATGTTGTCCAATGACTCGATACTACCACACATTGGAATGCTTAAGTGCCCCTCTCGACTTATTAGCCAACTTGATCTCTGTCCAGGAGTCGCAACTAGTTTCTGGTGTTTGTAGGTAGTGCTATTTTTCTACCAAGTGGCACCCGGCAGGGTGGGCTTGGGACAGACTAGGCACACGTGGCCTGGTGTACCGAGTGGCACCCGGATGGTGGGCTCGGGAACCCTGTACACATCGTTTGGGGCCGTAAGCGACACCCTGGCCGGATCTCCTTGCGGATGGAACCCGAATAGGCGATAAACCTGGACTAGAGTCTTGTGTGGTTAGTCAGGTCGTGGCCGACACCCTCGCCAGCCTTCCGCTTGAAGGTTGCCGAGATACATGACGTGTACATGGCGGTAAGTGGCGAGAGCGTGTGTGAAGAGGTACACCCCTGCAGGGTTAACATGATCTATTCGAATAGCCGGGTCCGCGGTTATGGACTTCTTGGATGCTTACATGGTACATAGACAACTTGAAGTCGATACTATAAAATGCTCAAGACATGTGTGAGTGCTATGGATGGCCTTCTCGTAGGGAGACGGGGATGAATCCATAGTAGTGTATTGTGTGGTGATTAGTGGACTCGTGTACGTTGTTTCACCTCAAGAGTTTCTGGTAGTCGTAGAACAGGATAGCCACAGAGTCAAAGCTGGCTTGCTGCAACTAAACCCCACATTACCCTCTTGACACAAATGCATGTATGATAGGATCTGATGTAAGTCTTGCTGAGTACCTTTGTACTCATGTTGCTCTATTTATGCTTTTGCAGCGGAGACTTCGGTCTTACTAGTGTTCTCGTGGACTTCGACTAGTAGCTAGTACCTCAGCTACGATCTTGATCGGATGTTGTAGATAGTCAGGCTTTCAGCCTTTTTCATTTGTAGATGTCTGTACCCAGACATGTAATGCTTCCGCTTGTTGCTTGTATGCTCTGTATGATGGGTTTTGTGACCCCTGTTTGCAATAAATGCTATGATGGCTCTTCTGAGCCTTTATCTATATGATTGCTGAGTTATGCTGTGATGCCATGTTGTACAGCACATACTTGCATGTTATGCGTACGTGTAATGTGTATTGCTATGTGTGGGATCTGACTACCTAGTTGTTTATTCTTAGTAGCCTCTCTTACCGGGAAATGTCTCCTAGTGCTTCCACTGAGCCCTGGTAGCTTGCTACTGCTCCGGAACACTTAGGCAGGCCGGCATGTGTCCTTCTTCGATCCTGTGTCTGTCCCTTCGGGGAAATGTCACGCGATGAATACCGGAGTCCTGCTAGCCCGCTACAGCCCGGTTCGCCGGAGTCCTGTTAGCCCAGTGCTACAGCCTGGATTCACTC
>NC_041389.1:141086520-141113522 GCF_002162155.2 Triticum dicoccoides
GGCGAGCCCCCGTCCCCGCTGCGGGTGGTTCTTCCTTAACTCTGGCGACCCCCCCCCAACCCCTGAAAATTGACTGACCCAAAAGCCGATTCAGTCGAGTGAAGTGTGGCTTAATTGGAGCAGAGCAGCAGCACGAGCAAGGGGGAGAGCAGTAGCAGCAGCTAGGCAAGTGAGCGATCGAGCGAGAGCTGGAGCAGCAGCAGCAGGGCGAGCGAGCGAGCGAGAGCCGGAGCAGCAGCAGCAGATCCGGCTAGTATGGACGCCACCGCCGAAGGGGCCTCGCACTGGGGGAGAGCCGCCATGGAGATGTCGCCCGCGGCTCTGACTTCAAGGTAGCCACTCCATGGGGGTGCGGGATGGAGCACCGTCCGCGCCGGGAGGTCGAGTTAAGGAGAATGTGCTATTCGATGAGTGTACAACCTCTTTGGTAACGCCGAGTAGGCCTCGGCTTCGTCCGAGGAGTCAGTGAGGATGCTGCGGTTCTGGTGGAGCAGGTTAAGGCGGCGCTGTGGGGATGGAGCAGCCATGATAGATGAGGCGATCGTCGGAGCAGCTCTTTGGAGGTGGAGGACGGGGCGGCTGAACCGGTAGGACAACGAGATGGATGACGGATCCTCATCCGGGGAGGTGGATGAGGGACGTCGAGCTGTTACGGTGGACGTCGTCGTCGGGGAGAGGCTCCGGCTGGGCAGCGGTGACATGGCGGACGGAGGAGGGTGGGGTTTCGTGGCTGGAGCGGAGAGGTTATGGCGGCCTGGGATTTCGAATGGCAAAAAGGGGGCGATGGGAGGGGGTGAAGCATGACTTAGGGACGTGCTTGTCCAAAATGTAGGGTGTGTTACAAAAGTACCCCCCACCAATTTGAACTAGCGGCCCTTTCGGCTCAGGGTTAGAAGGGGGATTTTGCGTGTCGGGATTTGGCAGCTGGAGGGAGTTTTCGCGCGCGTTGTAGTTTCGGGATAGCAAGGCGCGGGTTGTGAAGGCGCCAGTTTTGGGAGCACGATATCTGAATTTTCAGGATATAACAAGACGCGGGTTGAATTTTAGGGACAAGCCTAACGTGTAGTAATATTGTACTTGTACGTACCAAATCAATTCACACTTCCCTCAACCAAAAAGAAAACGAAAAAAATAAAACTATTCACACCACAAAAAGAGAGAGTCTTGTCCCGTTTTACTATATAAATGCTATTCAAAGCTACTCCCTCCTTCCATCTATATAGGGCCTAATGCGTTTTTCGATGCTAACTTTGACCAAATATTAGAGCAATGATATATGACATGCAACTTATACAAAGCACACCGTTAAATTTGTCTGTGAAAGGTTCTTTCAATGATATAATTTTCACATTGTGCATGTCATGTACTATTAATCTTGTCAATAGTCAAAGGCGGTCTTAAAAATCTGATTACGCCCTATAGAGATGGAAGGAGGGAGTATGAATCCATGTTATGTCCGATTAAAAATTTTCGCTTGCTGTATAATGCATGTAACCTACTCATACCAACATTTTAGTGCATTCCAAATGTCTATACTACCGCTGCAATTCGAACTAAATTTGAATTCATTTCTCTATTTCAATAAGAATCTACAATCATGATTGTTGCCAACTTCAACCATCATTCGTGTATAACCTTAATAACACACCACGTGATTACTAGAGACATATATATGAACTATGTGTACTACATGAACTCGAATTCTATTTTTTGAATACACTTGATGTTGATTCCAAATAATAGTACACTTGATGTACTAACTATATATTCATAATATAAACCATGATCGATACGTACACCGTGTTTATCACATAAAGTATAGTGCCCTGCCCCCTACATTATGACAAGTATTTAGACCTGAGTTGCAAAAGAGACACATTAGCCCAAATTATAATCAATGTTCTACATTATGATATCTTCTTCAAGTATCCGTATCCACTTTTTTATAATGAATTATGATCTTTGTTCGTCTTCTACACCTTCACGATCCTCTTCTATTTGTAGCTAGCTAGCGCTAACTTTCTATCGTGCATGCACACGCCCGCCCCCCTCACACACCCTTAGCGTCCCCTCCATCGCGCACGTTCATTATTTCTCTTTAGGTCGTCCTCCAGCGGTGTCTGTAGGCCCCCGGCTCCTTCTTTCTAGCACACACCGGTCGATATACCTCTCTAGCCAAGTGTGCCTACAACAAACACATATATACTTCCCCTCTTCTCTTATCACCGTCCATGCCCCCATATGTCCAATACGATTCTACGCAGGTGCACACTCCCGCCCCTCTTTTCATTTATCACATGCTCGCACACTCCTCCCCCTCGACATGGTAGGCCTCTCGCACCACCTCCTAGCCACACCGTCTCCCCCTGTCTGCCTCTCCGGACCTTATTTGCTTCTAACACATGCAGGCGTGTATATAAACTGATCTCCCTACATATAGCCAGGTCGACTATAATTCGTTTTCACCAAGCACCAATACACTTACCTCGCTAGTTATGTCTCTCATTTTCTCGGACACACGAAGGTTGATCTTCCGATGTAGTTATGCATGCTTACCACAACCGTTTCTTCTTCCCTCATCATCCTTGAATACCTCCCGACCCGTCTCTTACACGCACGTGCATAGACAGACAGACATCCCCCGTCCTCTCTTATTGATATTGCACTCATACCCTCCGTTTGTCTAGCAGGCATCTCCCACCATTTGTGAGACGCCACTCCACCACCAACCCTCCGACGCTCTACCTTTGTCTTTTTCCCAACCTTATTCCTCTGCTACACATATCCATGGATGTCGATCGATCTCCCTCAATACATAGCTAGGTCTCTCTCCTTCCCCACACATATACTAGTCGACCGGTCTCTAACCACCCCCCCACACACACACACCGATTGTCGAACGATGTAGGTAGGTATCCATGCCACGGAGAAGAACTGCACCTCTGCCCTCTCAAATTCCAGTAGGCCAGCCGCCCTGTATCTTTGACGTGGGCAAACACAAATTCGATGGCACTCTTTATCGATCACGCAGCCACACACTTCATCCCTGTTTTCAATTCTATCGATATCTCACGTCCATGACTCCGTTTCATGCACATTGCATATTTTACGTTTTTCTGATTGAGATATCATCAACACATTGCCTCTGTTTCGCACAAACCATCTCTCTCACACCCACCCACGTACGTACCTGCACCTAAAGAAGAAGTGCACGTAGGACGCACGTACTCACATCTCGTTCCCGGCCACACCCATGCGGGTACACGGTGGAGCTCATTTCTGTATGAAAAGGCAGCCCATGTGATAATTTGATGTGTGTAGCGGTTGTTTACTCGGAGGAGGGTCGGGTACCACACCTAGAATATAAAACGATTGCCGTGGGGAAAATGGAAATATTTGTTTGTCTCTCATCACACCATCTCACACAAGGCCGCCGTAGCCTCTCTCTCTCAGCGTTGGTAAGTGATTCGGCTGCATCCCGTCCGCTGGCGGAAAGGGAGGATGTGCATCGTCTCTCTGTTCGATGGTGTTGAGGCAGCTCATCCCGAACTGCGGTACCCACCGTTCTCTCTGACCAAGCTCTAGAGCGGTAGGGCCTTCGCCACTTGCTCGCTGCCACAATATGGAAAGATCCTGGCCGCTGGCGCCCTCCTAGTAACATCCCGACGACCCTTAGGTACAGCTTCCTCCGGCCTTGCTCCACTGCCCATCTTCCCACGTTGCTACATGTGGATCTTCTTTAGTTGTTTGCTTAAATCGTATCTCGGCCGGCGTACTTTCCATCTTGCAATCTCGTCCTCAAACCATTTCTGATAAACCACCATGTGCTATCTTTCCCTTTTTACATGGAACATTCTTCTTTTTTGTCAGCGTATGTGTCTTCAGCTCGTGTTATTGGGCAGTAATTGTTTCCTTTCGACCTCCTTTTGCAAACAGGGCTATCCATTTTCACCTCGTTGCTATTGCGACCTTTTGGTGAACTGCACAAATCACTTTTCTGAAGAGTGTTTTGTGCAGTTCCGCCAAAATGTCACACGGGCAACGTTTTTACATTTCTGTGGGACTGCGGAAAGGGAGATTGGTTTTGCTATCCTCCTCATCAAATTCCTTGCCTAATCTTCTCCAACAAGAAGTTAGTCCTAAAGAGAGATCGTAGAGGTGATCGGCTTCTATTTATGTGTGTTATGTTTCATCATCTACTTCCACTATTATTGTAATCACATTGACTGGATATCTTTGCAAACAGGGATGGTCCGCTCGATTTTAGTGGAGCTGCACAAAATGATCGGATTGTGGTCTCCTTCATACACCTCTTTTTTGGCTATAGAGCTGGGTGAAACTAGTTGCCAAGCAATGAACACTGTGCCAAGGAAATGGAGCCATGCTTAGGAACAGCATCGATCAATTATATATTTTTTCTTTATTTGTACACCTTCTCACAACTTTGTCTTCAGTTGTGATGTGAATATTGGCGCTGATCTGCGAACCATTGAGATGCATTAGCCATGGTAGTTTCATTTGTATTTGATGGAATGTTGTAACGAGATAATCTCGAGGCAAGACACATGAATCCTAAGTTGAAACCTTTTTTTTCCGCGGGAACCAAAGTTGAAACCTTCATACCATCACAGTACAATTTCATCAAAATTATGCGTACAAATAAACAAATCCTGAAGGATTGATAGCAATGCCAGAAACAATTCAACTTCGTTTCGCAGACATGTTGGACATCCTTCATCCGGCTCCACCTACCATGCAGCAATATTGAGTGCACAACACAACTTCGGGGAAATATTCACCCCGGTCGTTGCGCCGCAGTAGTAATGACTAGTGAGCAGTCAAATCATAGAGCCCCACCTTCACCACAGTAAGTTGCTCGGACGAAGCAACCATCATTTCTCTGTTCCTTGAATCCGCTGGTACTCCCATATTCCTACAGTAATAAGTTGCTCGGGCGAATCAACCATCACTATATCCGCTCATGTGTGATGACCACAGGAGCTATCCATTCAGATTCCATGTTAAAAAAATAAAGGTCGATAACTAATGCGGCAAACTTTCAAAAAAAAAAACTAATGCGGCACCTCGGGCCAACGCGGCCAGATCGCATTTTGCACGAGAAATTACACACCATGTTTCATTGACATGTGGTCCCGTTCCAACATATCAGTGAGACGACGGCGAGTAGTAGGAGTATTTCCGGACGGACGTGTAGGCCGGGGCGCCTCTTCGTGAACCGTGGCAAACTGGCAACCATCCACCGACTCTACGCCTTTCCCTCTCGATTTGGAACTGCTGTTGCACGCTCTTCCTCTCCCTCCTCCATTTTCCTTCAGCCCTTCACCCTTTCTTCTGCCATTGTTTGATTGTATTCTCCATGGAGGGAACAAGACGGAAACGACCCCGTTATTCTTTCCCTGATATGAAAGATGACGTGGTGGAGGAACTCTTTGATCGGTGTGACGTCATCACCTCGGCTAGCATGGCAGGTTCATTCAAGCCCATTCTTGACTCAACTAATAACATCATTACAAGGAACCCAAGAGTCAAGGAGCGGTTTGATCTCCCCTGTCTTCTTTGTCGTGACCCTGATGACTACTGGCGCGGGGACGACGGAGGCCTCGCCTTGTGCAAGTTGATGCCGCTTGATAATGATACGTATGATGTTAAGATGCCATCGCTTGAGGGCAAGGCTTGGGCAGGCGCAAATGGAGATTGGGTTGTTTACATTGGGTCCAACTGCGAGTGGGAACTTGTGAATGTGTACACTCGTGACCGGGTTCCACTTCCAAAAATCTCAGCAGACTGCCCAGAGGTTGAGCACACCGGTATTGTACGCACATTCAAATACAATCACGGTGACTGTCTTCTATGGAAGATAGCAATTTTTCGAGTTCCCAACCGCTCTTGGAATTACAACAACTATGAAGTTGTTGCTATCTTCGACAAGCTTGTTGCCGTCCTTGGTGGTTTTACTCGATGGATATTGCTCAAAAATTAGTTTCTGTACACGGATGTGTACAATGATGCAATTCAATATGAGGGTCTTGTGTTTGCTGTCGGAAGTTGGGTTCCGGCAGACCCTCAAGGTTCGAACTCTAGGGTGCGCATGAAGATCTCTCCCCTACCAACCTACGTCCGATCGTCTCGTGAGATCTAAGGTAAAAATGATGGACAACATGAGGGACACAAGATTTATACTGGTTCAGGCAACCGTTGCGGTGTAATACCCTACTCCAGTGTGTGGTGTGGTGGATTGCCTCAGGGGCTGATGATGAACAATACAAGGGAAGAACAGCCTCGCGAGAGGTGTTCTTGAGCTGGTGCGATGAACTGCTTGCGTGAGTTTGATCGCCTCTCTCTCTCTAATGAGCTCTCGTTGAGTCCGTCCTCCTTTATCTGTTGTGGCTAGCCCTATTTATAGAGGCCCTAGTCCTCTTCCCAAATATTGGGCGGGAAGGGCGCCAACAATGGCCATTTCAAAGGGGAACATCTAGTACAAGTTATCCTGACTAAAGTTAGTCTTCGGCTGCCAAAGGCGCTGGTGAAGATGCCGTCTCGGGCTCCATGGTGACCTCCATCCTGCCGCTCTGCTGGTCTTGGTCTTGTTGCACTGAAATGGCAACCTTTGCCTGATGCCCCGGTACTCCACGCCTGTGCTTGCCCCCTTTGCACCAAAGAGGAAACAAGGACATGGCGCAGGCCGGCGCCCGCCTAGCGCCCCCCTGGTCTCGATCGTAATGGCTTGCTCATAAGAACCTCGCGAGGTATCCCGCCTCGATCTCTCCACCTCCTTGCGAGCCTGCCTGGCGAGGGCATTCCTGATGTAGCCTTGCGCTGTCTGCCCCACGAGGCTTGACCCCTCGTGAGGGCCTTGAGTCTTGTGCTGATGAAGATGGGCCACACTGGGCCACCACTTGAGCCACGCCGCAGACCGCAGGCAGGCAAGTCTGGGGACCCCCGTTCCCAGAATGCCAACAGTAGCTCCCGGGCCCAAGGCGCGCTCGGACTTGGCTTAGTGGAGAAGTGAAGGGGCAAGTGCGGAGCGCCACGAGCCCATCAGCCTGGGGCCTTGGGCGCCGCATGGCCGTTGATTGGACATGGGCGTCTCCGCTTCCCCACGCTACCTCGGCAACTGCTCGACTGACAAAAGGCTGGCTCTGGGTTAGCCTTACCTCATTACTCTCGTCTTCCTCGCTCCAGATCCCCTTTCTTGCTCTTCGCCTTCCTGCCTCCAAGATCTCCAAATTTGCCGCATTCTTTCTCCTCCGACGAACGATGGCTCCCCGTAAGACTCCGGTTGGGGCTGCAACGGCCTGGTACTCGCCGGACCTGGCCTTCCCCAATGTGACGGGGAAGAATCTCGCCCTCACGCGCCAGATGGCGGCATCGCAGATCAACGAGATGGGGGAGACGACGCTCCGGCTTGGCTCTGCCCGGCCGGAAGACAAGGGGAGCACCTTCTACCCCATCTTCATGCGCGCCGTTATCGCTGGTCTAGTCCCTCCTTTCTCTGAGTTCTTCCTCGCTGTGCTTTGCCAGTACCAGTTGCATGCTCTGCACATCCATCCCAACTCCATCCTTCTCCTGTCGATCTTTGCCTACTACTGTGAGGCGCACGTCGGGGTGGTGCCCTCCGTGGCCTTGCTGCGCCACTTCTTCTCCTTCCGGGTCTGTGGCGGCAACATCTCGGTGTGCGCGAGCTTTGTCGCGTACTCCAAGTCCAATGCCATCTCGAAGGCCGGGAAGAGGGCTGATGGCTTCCAGAGCAAGTGGGTTATGGTGGACGCTAGGTGCCACAACCCCCTGCTGGAGCTACCTACCAAGCAGCCAGAAGCTGTTGAGGCGTGGTCCCGCACGAAGCTTCATGATCGGCGGGTGAAGCTGGTGCTGGAGAAGATGAACGCCGACCTGAGGCCAGGCAGCCTGAGGGCGCGAAGCTGACCGGGGCCTCGCTCCTGAGGGAGTTCCTGTCGCACCGGGTGGCCCCTCTTCAGGCGCACTCGCGCCCACTATGGAGGCTTGCGGATGCGGATGTCATTCTCCGCCTGAGCTTGGACACCATGAGCGACGAGGATCTGACCGCGGCCCTCCGCTTCTTGGTTGGAGAGGAAGCGGCTGGCCCGGTGGATGCCCCGGTCCCTTTGTTCCTTCGCGACGACTAGAAGCTGGTGGTGGACACAATGCCCACCTTCGGTGGGGTCGCCCTGGTGCCGGCGGAGGAACCTGAGGGCCAGGCGGCGACGGCGACAGTGAACGTGTCCTCTGTCGAGTCCAGCGGAGAAGAGGAGGGAGACGACGACGAGGACAAGGAGCGTGACTCTGAGGCGACCTTCGAGGGGACAGTGGAGACTGCTCCTCGGTGCAGGGCCAGCACTCTCCGCTCCATGCCTGACGACGACGAGGCCGACGCCTGGCGGGGAGGGGAGGACGCGCCCCTGGTCCCGAGGAAGGACAGGTCCGGGCTGCTCTCCCGAGGGGCTTCACCAGCCCGCGCGTCGGCCGGGGCAATGTTTATCTCTTCAAGCGCGCCTTCTTCCGCGGCCGGGCCTCCCGAGGCTGAGCCCCGCAAGAGGCTTTCGGGCTTCAAGCTTGAGAGGAATCCGTGGGATCCCGCGGCAGTCAACCAGTAAGTATCTGAACTTTTAATTGCTCCTGTCTTTTTGCTGTCAAGGCCTGAGATCTTCCATTGGGTAGGCTGCTACCTGCAGCGAAGAGGCTGAAGGGAGGCGCGGTGACCCCGCCTGAAGCGGGCTCGTCAGCTGTGGCCGCGTCCCTCATGGCCCCGTTGACTTCGGAGGCACCTGTTCTTGACGCTGTCGCCGAGGTTGCCAAGACTCAGGAGGTCCGTGCCTCCCAGGTTGTGATTACGCTGTCATCTTCTCCTCCTACTCCGTCGGCTCCCGTCTCCTCTGCCTCTTCCATCGCCTTGGACCATGTTGCTGATGAGCTGAGTCAGCTACGGGAGGATCTCCGAAACGCGGATCCCCGCCTAGTGGTCGGGCGCCTGGAGTTGGTCTCCGGCTGGGTTTGCTCTGACGCCTCCATCCGGGCGGTGCTGAGCCAGGTTGTGATGGCTTCCGAGGAGGGGAAGCAAGCCACCTCCCAGGCCCTGGCTGCTCGTGACGCAGCGCTGAAGGACGCCTCAACCATCCAGGGCCGTAGCGAGAAGCTGGAGGGCGAGCTTGGAGGGCTGCGTGATGAGCTTGCCAAGGAGGTTCGCGACCGCCAGGTGAAGGAGGAGGAGATGAAGGCTCGGGAAGCTGCTGTCAAGGAGCGCGATGCCGAACTCTCAGCCGACCGAGATCGGCTGAAGACGCTGGAGTAGGCGCTGAAGGTGGAGTTGGTCGAACTGGATGCCGAGGTGAAGGTCCTGGCCGAGGACCGCGCGGCCTCCATGCGCTACGAGGAGAGGGCCTGTATAGCGCTGAAAACGCTCTATGACGGGGGCCTGGAGAAACCGCTGGCCGGGGCCAAGGAAGGCCCCGCTAGGCTGGTTCCCTTCCTCGTTGAGGCGCTTGAAGAAGTCGTGATCGGCATCGGCCCCATGCCTGAAGTCGAGGCTCGCGTCCTCTCCTCTGCAGCGCTGATGCGGATCCTCAGTCACGTCTAGCTCCGCAACCCCGACGCCAACCTCGACGACCTACTGGAGCACGTGGACGCCAAGCGCTCCGCCGCTGCTGCTGAAGCCGTCAAGGGTCGTGCGGAGGTCTTGCCGTCGAAGTGCCGCACCTTCAACACCATGCCCAAGCAAGGCGCTGCCGGCCCCGCAGCTCCAGGAGGCGGGGCTGCCAAGCGCGACTCTACCACGAGCGGTGGCGTGGCCTAGGGGTTATCTTCTCACGGCGTTTTTCCTGCTTTGATTCCTGCAACATGCACCATGCCTCGTGGAGGCGTTTAAATTTGTGTCTGGTATTGTGACAACAATTTATGGTCTGCAATATTTGCTTCTGGATTTGCTAGATTTTGCAATTTCCTTCCCATTTGCTTGTGTTCTACGTTGGCAGAGCCCGGCCCCGCGCATACCTCAGCCGTCGTTATCCCCGACAGGATCACCAGGACGGGACTAAGGAGTAAGGGGCTACGTGACAAGTTAGGCTCCTGAGTCGCGATGCTCAGGAGTCCCCCTTGACGCGCGAAGAACAAATAGGGAGGTGGTGGAGGAGAGGGTTTGTCGTTCTAGTCGGCAGGGCTCGGCCCCGCGCATACATCAACCGCCGTTAGCCTTTCGAGACTAAGGAGCGAGGGGCTACATGACCAGTTAGTCTCCTGAGTCGCGATGCTCAGGAGTGCCCCTTCATGCTCAAACGGGTCTTCATACCTTGGCTCCGCTCGGGGAGGGACGTGCGACAACTAGGTCCGAGGGACCTGGCTGGGCGGCGTGTGCTCAGGCGTGGCCCGGGCACAGCCCCGGTGTCCTGCCCCCTCGCGTGGTGCTCCCGAGGGGAGGCATTGCGATGAAGCCAAACGCTAAGCTCTGGGCTCCCTGAGGTAGACACAGCCATGGGCTGCCCTTAGTTTTTTATCACCAGCGCGGAGCATAGCGCTTCTGTATGCGTACGGGCATAGCCGCTCCTCGGCAGTGTCGTTAGCCAGCGCTGAGCATGGTCCTTCCACTGGTGCATGGAAGGGAGGCTCCCCTTCAGGAGGAGCCCCCGAGACGTGTACAACCCCGCCCTGACATGTGGCCGTCACGGTAGGGCTAGGAGAGGTGGGTTGCAAATGCTCTACGCCCTCAGGTCCCGGCCCTCGAGCGAGCTCAGCCACCTCTGCTATGACAGGTCGCGATGCCGTGGGTCAAGGCCAGGGGTGAGGGCTGGAGAGCCAGTAAGAGCCCATGAGTCGTGATGCTCAGGAACCCCCCTTTTAACGTGCAAGCGCTTTTGCATGAGAGTGGAGAGGCCCGCGGTAGGCAGCAGACGATAATCATGAGTAGGTTAGGCATGAAGGAGAAAATCAACTTAGATAGATGCAGAGAAAGGCACACATCACTGGGTCAGCCCCAAGTGACTTGGGGATGATGCAGCCTGAGGGGCGCCCCCAACAAGGTAAGTTGAAGACAAAAGCAAAACGGGTACATGCCGCGGGGACGGATCCACGTGACCTGGGAATGATGCAGCCCTGAGGGTGCTCCCAGCTGAAACGAAACTTGAAAGAAGTCACCTGATACCATTGCAATGCGAGGGTCGGAGTAGCTGATGGTGCAAGGTGAAGAAGCCAATCCTCGCGAGCCCTCGGGGCTCCGAGCCTAGGGAGGCTTGCAAGGTCCGGGCGGCCCGACAAGGTCCATCTCCCCTTCCTCCATGAGCGCGTGATGCTTGACCACCTAAGCTTCCATAATGCTTCTCATCAGGTGCTGGTGGCTGCAGCCGCGTTCGGCAGGCCGAAGGGCATGCGAACGTAGCTGTGCGGTGGACCCGCGCAATGCCCCACACACGAAGGCCAGAAAGCGCTGCTAAGACGTGACTTGATTGAGCCCTAGGTAGTCGATGCAGACATGCAGCCCGCCATCCTCGCCTGGATGGGGAGCTACACCGGGCAGGCGGCGGTTGCCACGCATGACCCTCAATTCCTGTAATTCTTGAGCGACCTTGGTGATGAACTCCTGAGGGTCGGGCCCTCCTTGCCTTACGGCTTCCTGAGGAAAATGTGCCATGAAGCATGCCTCCAAGTTGTGCCTGTCAGGGTCAAAACCGGCGGATCTCGGGTAGGGGGTCCCGAACTGTGCGTCTAGGCGGATGGTAACAGGAGACAAGGGACACGATGTTTTTACCCAGGTTCGGGCCCTCTCCATGGAGGTAAAACCCTACTCCTTCTTGATTGATATTGATGATATGGGTAGTACAAGAGTGGATCTACCACGAGATCAAGGAGGCTAAACCCTAGAAGCTAGCCTATGGTATGATTGTTGTAATGGTCGTTCGTCCTACGGACTAAAACCCTCCGGTTTATATAGACACCGGAGGGGGCTAGGGTTACACAGAGTTGGTTACAATGGTAGGAGATCTACATATCTGTATCGCCAAGCTTGCCTTCCACGCCAAGGAAAGTCCCATCCGGACACGGGACGAAGTCTTCAATCTTGTATCTTCATAGTCTTGGAGTCCGGCCGACGATGATAGTCCGGCTATCCGGACACCCCCTAGTCCAGGACTCCCTCAGTAGCCCCTGAACCAGGCTTCAATGACGATGAGTCCGGCGCGCATATTGTTCGGCATTGCAAGGCGGGTTCCTCCTCCGGATAATTCATAGAAGATTGTGAACAGCAGGATAGTGTCTGGCTCTGCAAAATAAATTCCACATTCCACCGTAGAGAGAATAATATTTACACAAGTTCAATGCGGGGCGGGGTTTGTGAACACCAGGATAGTGTCTGGCTCTGCTGACGTATTTTGTGGCTTGACGTCATTCCACTACCAAGCCTTTACTTGAATCATTTTTTATTATACCACCTCAGCGCGTTTAGCAAAGCGGTTTCCTTGGCACGTCTTGTCGAAGCAGAGATCGTGTTCCCCTTATTCCGGGATTCTCATCAATACGGACGTGGGTAACCCAACCGCGCCATTGATGGTGGCGCTTGGGAGATAAGCGAGTTTTACCAGGCCGGTGGGGACGCATAGTCTTCGTCCGCCCATATATAAGGGGATAAGGATCCACCCTTTTTTACCTATGCGTTCTTCCTCCTTTGCTTATCCATCTCCGCGCACTCGAGCTCCAGCACCCAAGCCCGCACACCTCGTCTCAATCTTCTCCAGCCATGTCCAGAGCGGGAGGCAAGTGGATGGCCTCCTCCGTTATGGAGGAGCACATCGAGAAGTTGCGCGGCGCCGGATACCTGTCCAATGACATCGCGCACCGGCTGCCTGACAAGGGGCAGCTCAACCCCACCCCCAGGCCCCATGAGAGGGTCGTATTCCTTCCCCACTTCCTCCGCGGACTGGGCTTCCCACTTCATCCCTTCGTCCGGGGGCTCATGTTCTACTACAGCCTGGACTTCCACGATCTGGCGCCAAACTTCATCCTCAACATCTCGGCGTTTATCGTCTTGTGTGAGGCCTTCCTCTGCATCCAGCCCCACTTCGGCTTGTGGCTAAAAATCTTCAATGTCAAGCCGAAGGTAGTGAAGAGCGTCCAAGCAGAGTGCGGAGGTGCCATGGTGGGCAAGATGCCCAACGTCCTCTGGCTCGAGGGCGCCTTTGTGGAAACCATCAAGGGGTGGCAATCGGGGTGGTTCTACATCACCGAGCCACGTGACCCTAAATGGGCTGCGGCCCCCCGAGTTTAGATCTGGTTCCCCCATGCAGCTCACCTCCTGGAAAGAGAAGGGCTTGATATGGGGCAGTTCGGAGGTGCCGACCAGACTCCGGTCTTGTCTCCAGACCTTGGTGAACAAGAAGCTCAATCTTGTCAACGTGATCCAGGTCATGCTCGTCCGCCAGATTCTCCCCTGCCAACAACGGGCCTTCAATTTGTGGGAGTTCGATCCGGCACAGCACCGGACCCTTAGCGGGCTCTTCAACACAACGTACGAAGCTGCCTGGAGGGTGCTATTCAAGGGGGGAGAAGCCCCCGCATCCGCGACTGAAGATCGCGGATTCGGCACGAAACGCCCGGCCGGTGTGGTAAGTTATCCTTTATGGGACACGTACTTCTTTCATAGTTTGACTCTATGCGGGATCTAAAATTCCCAATGCCTTTAACAGGACTGGCAGAGGACGTCCAGACAGGTTAACTGTCCGGCTCCCCTCCCCGAAGAACCAGCGGATGCCCGTTTAACGGGGCTGCTAGTCCCGGCACTTTATGTGGTACCGGAGAAGAAGGCCAAGAAGAAGGCCACGGGAACCCGAAGGAGTTCCCGGCGCCAGGTGGTATCGGACTCATCGTCCGATGACTCCGAGGCGGACTCCTCCCCCGAAGGTGATGAGGAGAAAGAAGACTCTCCCAGGAGGGGGGAGAGAGGAAGAGGAAGGCTTCCCCAACGGGGGAGGCCGAAGGGTCCAAGAGGGGGAGGACCCTTCCTCCGGACAGCTTCGCCAACGCCAATGACGGCGATGAGGAGTGGCCCTCGAGGGCTAAGCCCCTGGCAAGATCGTAAGTATCTGGATTCCTGAGTGATTTGTAATTTCTCTTTTGTGCCACGCAGTGTCCTTCTAATGCCGCATACTACCTGCAGCCCGACCGAGGAGGATCTTCCCCCTTCATCCAGTGGGTCCTTGGCTCCGTCGGATGTAGATTCCATTCCGACCGCCTCCACCCCTCGCGATGCTGAGGACGCCGAGGTGGGGTCCCAGGAGGGGACCCGCCAGGAGGGGGACGCTCCGGAGGTGCCACAAGGCAACCTCCCGGACTTCGTGCCGGACTCCATGCTGGAACCCGCAGTGGTTCCGGAGTCCGGCAGGCGGCCCCTTCGTAAGAAGGGCAAGACCGTGACACCGGCAGCCTCCGTCCAACCGGAGGCACCGGACAACTTGTTGGAGGCGCTCAACGGCGCTTCCATCGAGGAAGAACACCGCACTATTATGAGTGAGGTGATTCAAAAGGTTCAGCTCGCCAAGAGCGGGCTGACCAAAGCTTGCAGCAGCCTTCTAACAGGCTTTGAGGTAAGAAGTTTTAAAATATGCAATGTAATACCGCATAGACAGTAGCCCCTGATACTCGGTTCGATGTTCGGAGAGAAAAGCCAGACTGAGGATCTAAAAAGATATACACAGGAGTTCTAAAAAATTGTGTCAATATGGGTTTGTAGGCTGCGCTGCTGACCTCTGCTGCATTGACTGCGGAGGTTGGTGCTTTGAAGCAGGACCTCCAGCGTACCAAGAACGAGCTCGGTCTTGCCAAGAAGCAGCTCGAGGACAAAGAAGGTGAGGAACACCGTATTAAATTTGTACCTTACAGAAAAGGATTTTGGTTGCAATAGAAATAACCAGGATAACGTGGGTACTGCAGGGGCCACGAATGAGGTGGCGACCCTGAAGGAGGCCGTGTCCGCGGCCGAACGCAATGCGGCCGCGGAGCGAGCGGAGCGAGAGAAGCAGGAGGCGCGGGTGGCGGAGGTGCGGCAAGAGCTCCAGGCTCTCATGGAAAAGCATGAGAGTTTGGAGCGCGACTCGAAGACTCGAGAGTCCGAGCTTGCCTCGGCTCTTGAAAGTGCCAAAGCCGCTAAGGCCGAGGCCCATAAGGCCCTCCAGGAGATTGAGGCGGTGAAGAAGATAGCGGCGGGTAAGGCATTTTTCATGCAAAGCAAGCATGTGAATGTGAATTACCTGTTACTTACCCGAATTCGGAGCTCTCCAGGAGCGATTGCAGATCTGCCTCGCAGCATGTCTGATGCCACCGCATTCTACCATGCCAAGAAGGGGAGCTCAACGGAGAAGGTCTTCTGGTCTTAGTATGCTGAGGCCGGACATCTGGTGCCCCTTAGCGACCAGCTGAAGCAGCTGGTTGAGCTCCACAAGGTAACCGAGCAGGCCATGAAGGGCCTCATAGTCCGGTTGTGGCCTGAAGAGGCCATGCCTGGGAGCTACTTCGGCCTCGTGCGGCGGCTGTTGGATGCGTGCCCTTGGGTGGAGGTCATCAAGCGCTCCGCCTGCATTGAAGGTCCCCGTCGGGCCCTTGCCCGCGCAAAGGTGCACTGGGGCAGGCTGGATGCTGAGAGGCTTCTGACGGACGCGCCGCCGGCGGGCAAGGAGTATCGTACGCCCGAAATGTATTATAAGAGTGTCCTGAAGGTTGCCCGCAAGATTGCGGATGAGTGCCCCAGAGATGTAATTTTTGAGTAAACTCGCAATGTGTTATCCTGTGCGCTGAAAACTTTGTTCATATGCGCTAAGCAACGCTTATTAATTTAAAATATTACCTTCTGTGCGGCCGTTTATCAAATCTGAGAGATGGCAAGTCGTCGGCTTCAGCCCCCAAGCCACGAGTGCTGGGGTGTTCGGGATAAACTTGAGCGCTCTTGTTCCCATTTTTTGGTCCATCTAGGGAGGCGCTCAATGCAACGAACAAGACACCGGACTTATAATGCTTGAACACTCTCACTTAGCCATAGAATTCTATAATTTTAAATTTCGGCGAAGCCCCTAGTGTTCGGAAGACCGAATTCGGGGCGCTATCCACGCCTGGGCCGGACACAGCCGGTTCCTCGCTCTAAGCGGCATAAGTCTTTAGGGACTCGAAAGGACCTCTCGAACAGCGACCAGCTCTCGCCTTATCATGACGGTCAGTTTTAGCTTTCTCCACTGAGGCGCTCGCCCAGCTCAACCGGGGCGCAATCGCAGTGGTTCTCCCAGTGCTACCTTAGCCGATAGAACGGAACGTAAGGTACCAAAACATGGGAGCCAGGCAAACCCAACTATTGACCCAAGACATGATTCAGAGCCGATGCATATAGTGCTATAAGTTCGGGGTGCCGCACTTGTGAAAGTGTTCGGACTTTGCACCATAATGCGGGGAACATAAGCCCCTGGTGTATTCGGCCGTACCAGATTGTACAGATGCAAGATGTCATAAATGAACATATATATAAAGAAAAGGAATGCAATTATAAACAAAAGATGATGCATAGTTTATTCAAGGAATTCTGCTATGAGTGCAGAACGATGCAAATAATGCGCTAAGCAAGGGTTTGTACTATTAGACATGTCCCCCTCTAGGGGTAGGCTGCGGAATGGTGTAATAAACAGGTTTAATGCTCGTAATAGAGACCACCTGAGTGTTCGTCGTAGCCATTGTTCCTCCCTGGCTGTTGCATTGTGAGTTCGGCAGATCTACTGCCGGACAGGGCCTCTGGTGAATGGAGTCCTGTGGAAAAAATAAGAAAGGAAAAGAAAAAGAGCGACACACTTGGGAGCCCCTGGTGTCGTTGAGCCGCACTCTGGGCCTGTCGTGGTCGTGCCCCTCCCCCTATGCCCAAGGTATCTCCAGAGCGTAATGATGTATGCGGAGAGCTTGTCTTGTAATCATGCAAGGGCTGGGGTTGGGGCCGCATTGCTACGCGTGCTCGGAACGTGCCAGGTTGTCTTGATGTATGTTACTCCGGGCGCGTTTAATCATGTCCGGTCTTTTAACGGTTGGACTCGAAAATTGCCTTAAGAGGCTGCTTTGTACTTCTGCCGCGAGAGCCGCTGTGTGTTCCTCCGTTCGGAGGGAGCGTTCAGTGTTTTCGTTGACCGTGATGACTCCACGAGGGCCTGGCATCTTGAGCTTGAGGTATGCATAATGAGGCACCGCGTTGAATTTTGCAAACGCGGTTCGCCCAAGCAGGGCGTGATAGCCACTGCAGAACGGGACTATGTCGAAGATTAACTCCTCGATTCGGAAATTATCCGGGGATCCGAAGACCACTTCCAGTGTGACCGAGCCTGTACAATGGGCCTCGACACCTGGTATGACGCCTTTGAAGGTCGTCTTTGTAGGTTTAATCCTTGAGGGGTCTATGCCCATCTTGCGCACTGTATCCTGATAAAGCAGGTTCAGGCTGCTGCCGCCGTCCATGAGGACTCTAGTGAGGTGAAATCCATCGACGATTGGGTCTAAAACCAATGCGGCGAATCCGCGATCGCAGATACTGGTGGGGTGGTCCCTTCGATCGAAAGTGATCGGGCAAGAGGACCATGGATTGAACTTCGGGGCGACTGGCTCCATCGCATATACGTCCCTAAGTGCACGCTTCCGCTCCCTCTTGGGTATGTGGGTTGCATATATCATGTTTACCGTCCGTACTTGTGGGGGGGAACCCTTCTGTCCTCTACTGTTCGGCGGCCGGGTCTCCTCCTCGTCGTCGCTATGCAGCCCCTTGTCATTGTTTTCGGCAATTAACTTACCTGCCTGCTTGAATACCCAACAATCCATATTGGTGTGGTTAGCTGGCTTTTCGGGTGTGCCATGTATCTGGCAAGAGCGGTCGAGTATTCGGTCCAAATTGGATGGACCCGGAGTGGTTCTTTTGAATGGCTTCTTCCGCTGACCAGGTTTAGAGCCTCTGAATCCGGCGTTGACTGCCGTATCCTCAGTGTTGTCGCCGTTGACACGGTGTTTGTTTTTGTTGCGATGCGACCTGCCATTGCGGTCCTTGCTGTCCGGACTGCCAGAATTTTTGCTGAGGTTGTTACTATGAGCTAGCCAGCTGTCCTCTCCCGCACAGAAGCGGGTCATGAGTGATGTGAGGGCTGCCATGGATTTTGGCTTTTCCTGTCCTAGGTGCCGGGCCAGCCACTCGTCGCGGATGTTATGTTTGAAGGCTGCGAGGGCCTCCGCATCTGGACAGTCGACAATTTGATTTTTCTTTGTTAAGAACTGTGTCCAGAACTGTCTGGCCGATTCATCTGGCTGCTAAATTATATGGCTTAGGTCATCGGCGTCTGGTGGTCGCACAATTGTGCCCTGGAAGTTGTCAAGGAATGCGGCTTCCAGGTCCTCCCAACACCCAATTGACTCTGCTGGCAAGTTGTTAAGCCAATGCCGAGCTGGTCCTTTAAGCTTGAGTGGGAGATACTTGATGGCGTGGAGATCGTCACCGCGGGCCATATGGATATGAAGGAGATAATCTTTGATCCAAACCGCGGGGTCTGTTGTGCCATTGTAGGATTCAATGTTCACGGGTTTAAACCCTTCAGGGATTTGATGATCCATTACTTCATCTGTGAAGCATAGTGGGTGTGCGGCGCCTCTATATTGAGCAATATCGCAACGTAGCTCAAGAGAGCTTTGTCTGCTGTGTTCGGCCCGGCCGGAGTTGCTATATCCGGTGCGACGGTAGTCGTCGTGGGTCGTGGGGCGCCCACGTGATCCATAGATAGATCTTGTTTGTCTTGCCTTATCCTCCAATATATCCCGCAAGTCCGGCGCGTTCCCCCGCGGCTTCGTGCTTTTCGAGCGGTGCCGGGGTACGGCTCTGGCGGAGGGCCTGGATGCCTCTCTGTCGCGGCCACGAGGTGGTCGGTCTGCCGTATTGTGCGCTGGTGATGAAGGTTTGTATGCTTCCTCCTCTAGTCGGGGGAGCAACTTGCGTTTTGGGTAGCTTTTGGAGGGGCGTTCGAGTTCATACTCTTCGGCCGCGAGGACCTCGGTCCATTTGTCGGCCAGTAGGTCTTGATCAGCTTGAAGCTGTTGCTGCTTTTTCTTTAGGCTGTTCGCCGTGGCCATTAGCCTGCGTTTAAAACGCTCTTGTTCGACGGGATCCTCGGGCACGACGAATTCTTCGTCATTGAGGCTTGCCTTGTCTCCGGAGGGAGGCATGTAATTTTCATCCTCCTCGTCAGCCGCTCTCTCCTGAGGGCTGGCTACTCTGTCTTCCTGTGCTGAATCGTGCTGGAGGGGGTTGTCTTCAGCACTCCCTGGGGTGTTATTATCTCCGGTGCCGGAATCTCCATTCTTGCTGTGGCGGGATTTAGAGCGGCGCCGATGACGTCGGCGCTTGGGCTGTTTCTTAGAGGAATCGGCCTCTACTGATTCTTCGCCATCCCCATCCTTTGGGGTGTCCACCATGTATATGTCGTATGACGAGGTGGTTTTCCAGTGCCCTGTAGGCGCTGGTTCTTGATCATCTCCGGCATCGTCGTCCATACCGTCGATGTCTTCGGAGTCGTAGTCTAGCATGTCAGTTAGATCATCGACAGTGGCTACAAAGTGGGCGGTGGGTGGGCTTCGAATTTCTTCGTCGTCCGCATCCCAACCATCCTGACCGCAGTCCGGCCAGGGCTCTCCTGCTAGCGAGAGGTACTTTAGCGAATTCAGGATGTCACCAAAGGGTGAGTGCTGAAAGACGTCCGCAGCGGTGAACTCCATGATAGGCACCCAATCGGATTCGATTGGCGGGGGCGCCGGAGGTTCGGAGTCCGGCAAGGAGTCCGGCACCTTGGAGTCACAAGCTTTGTAAGGGACAAGGTCGGTATTCGGCTCTATCGCCGTAGAAGTTGCAGCCCCCGAGGCGGTGTCCAACCACCTGTCCTCGATCTGCGCGGTCGGCTCCAAACTATGGGTCAGAGCGGACTTGTGTGCGGCCTCCAGGGTGCTGTCCGGCGGCAGAGTTAAGTCATGCCCATCGTGATAGTGCGGCACGCTCGGCTGCGGCTCGAATCCATCGAAGATCAAGTCCCCGTGGATGTCGGCTGTGAAATTTAGGCTTCCAAATCTGACCTGGTGGCCAGGGGCGTAGCTTTCGATCTGCTCCAGATGGCCAAGTAAATTGGCCTGCAGTGCAAAGCCGCCGAACACGAAGATCTGTCCGGGGAGAAAAGTATCACCCTGGACGGTGTTGTTGTTGATTGAAGAAGCCATCAAGCCTATCGGTGACGACACAGAGGAACTCTCAATGAAAGCACCAATGTCGGTGTCAAAACTGGCGGATCTCGGGTAGGGGGTCCCGAACTGTGCGTCTAGACGGATGGTAACAGGAGACAAGGGACACGATGTTTTTACCCAGGTTCGGGCCCTCTCGATGGAGGTAAAACCCTACTCCTTCTTGATTGATATTGATGATATGGATAGTACAAGAGTGGATCTACCACGAGATCAAGGAGGCTAAACCCTAGAAGCTAGCCTATGGTATGATTGTTGTAATGGTTGTTCGTCCTACGGACTAAAACCCTCCGGTTTATATAGACACCGGAGGGGGCTAGGGTTACACAGAGTCGGTTACAATGGTAGGAGATCTACATATCCGTATCGCCAAGCTTGCCTTCCACGCCAAGGAAAGTCCCATCCGGACACGGGATGAAGTCTTCAATCTTGTATCTTCATAGTCTTGGAGTCCGGCCAATGATGATAGTCCGGCTATCCGGACACCCCCTAGTCCAGGACTCCCTCAGTGCCCAAGCGCCTCCCTCATGATCTTGGCGAAGTCAGTGGCTCCCCAGGAGAGAGCCCCTAAGCCTTGCCCGAGGAGAGCGTCGGGTGCGCCTTCCTATGTGATGGAGGGTGGCACCCCTTGGATGGGCGCATGTCCGTATGTGATGCCTCCGGAGGAGGCTTCCTCCTGAGGCCTTGAACCAGGTGATGTATTCTTCTTCTTGGGAGCTGCTTCAGGAAAATTTCCACTCTTGCTGTCTGGGTCCTCGAGTGACGCGGCTTGGAAGGCGCGGTCGAGGGAGCACACCACATCCTTCTCTTCACAAGGGACCGTGATGACCCCACCACTTCCTGGCATCTTGAGGACGTTGTAGCCATGGTGAGTGATGGCAATGAACTTAGCTAGGGCTGGATACCCGAGGATGGCATTGTATGGCAGACGAATGTGGGCGACGTCGAAGTCAATGAGCTCGGTGCGATAGTTGTTGCATTTCCCAAAAGTGAAAGGGAGGCGGAACTGCCCTATCGGTACAATGGAACCATCAGTGACTCCTAAGAAGGGCTTGGTTGGTTGAAGCCGATCTTATGGCACTTGAAGATTGTTGAACGTCTCGACGGACAAGACGTTGAGCCCTGCCCCGCTGTCGATGAGGGTGCTGGTAACTTGCACATTGCTGATGACTGGGGAGCAGAGCATCGGGAGGACACCGGCCATTGCCGTGCACTTGAGCTGGTCCACTGAGCTAAACGTGATGGCGCATGCTGACCACCTGAGAGGGCACGTGGCCTCAAGCTGTGGGAGGACTGCATTCACTTCGCGAGCAAACTACTTGAAGATGCACTGAGAGGCAGGGGCCTGGGTGCCGCCCAAGATGGTCTTCATTCCTTCTTGGTGGTGGTGGTAGAGGAGGGAGTCCTGCGTTGCCTTGCGGGCGATCCTCGCGAGGCTGATCTCTCCAAGATCCCTCGCGAGGCTGGTCCTGCCAGCGGTCCTAGCGAGGCCGGTCACGCCACCCTTGGCGAGCGCCACGGTCGTCCCATCGTCCTCCTCCTCTTGCTCCGCCTCGGCCATAGCCCCGATCGTTGCGCTCGGGGCGTCGACTGACATGGCCTTCTCGCACGGCCCTGAGTTCTTGGCATTCGTTGGTGTTGTGGGTATGGAGATCGTGGTACACACAGTACCGGCTGCCCTTGGACGACTCTGGCTGGTCCCTACCACGCTTTGTGTCCGGCTCTGCTGCGAGCACAGCTACTCCCTTGCGCTTCACATCCTTGGCCTTGGATTTCTTCTCTACAGGGTCTGCCGCTGGGAGCTTGAGAAGGGAGAGGCGCCCTTCCTCAGCCCTTGCGCACTTGGTCTCCATGTTGAATAGCTCGAGAGACGTACACAGGTCTTCATGAATCGGCAGCTCCTCCTTCATATTGACGTCGCGGACGCCATCAGAGCACGCAGAGAAGATGGCCTTCTCAGTCATCCTGGGGATCTTGAGGCGAGCGTTGTTGAAGCGCTGGATGTATTTTTACAAGGTCTCTCCGGGCTGCTGCTTGATGCGGCGCAAGTCACCCACGGCCGGTGGATGGTCGTGAGTGCCCTGGAAGTTGGCGATGAAACGAGTGTGCATCTCGTCCCAGGAAGAGATCGTGTCGGGAGGCAGGTTCAGGAGCCAGATGCGGGCGCCGTCTTTGAGCGCCATGGGAAACCAGTTCGCCATGACCTTTTCATCCCCGTTGGCGGCTTCGATCCCCAACTCGTAGACCCGCAGGAACACCACGAGGTCTGCAGTGCCGTCGTAGCGGGGAGGCAGGTCAGGTTTGAACTTGCCCGGCCAGGCGACACTGCGTAGCTCGGTGGTGAAGGCGCGGCAGCCTGCGGTGACCACCGGAGCTCTCTGCTGATGCTGGGCTTGCTCATGGAGATTCCAATGGGCCGCTGCCTGAAGCAGCGTGGGTTCTTGACATGCTGGCGCAGGGACGCGGTCATAGCATGCCGGTGCCAGGAGCACGCGTGCACCTTCTTGTGGACGAGGGATTTCTTGGCAGCTCCTTTCTTGATGTGTCGGCGCCGGACGCGGTGGGTATCATCCTGGGGCCACGCGCCTCGGGGCCAGGGCACCTTCTCGTGGAGGAGGTAGCGGAGGCACCTCCTGATCTGCGCCTCCTGCGCATGACGGAGGGCGAGGCAGCGAGAGGGATGGCGCAAGGGACCCCCCGCGGCGCTGACGAGCTCGGTTATGCGAGCGAGCCACTCCTCGTAGAGGTCGTCGACGGGACGGTAGTGCAGGAGCTGACGCGCCAGGAGCAGCGTGGAATGGGCGTCCGTGGGGGTGCGACGAGCATGGGACGACGAACCAGCTGGAGTCTGCGACAGGGTGGCGGTGCGGCCTTCCCGCCGCACCGAAGGATGCAGCGACGAGGCCTGCTGCTCGTTCCCCACTGGGCCGGTGGCGGCGTTGGCGGCAGGCGACGGGGAACGATGGGGACAGCCACCGACGGGGGCCGTCTGAGCGACACGAGCGGCGAGAGCAGCCCGATGCTCGGCGCGAGCCCGGGAGCGTCAGCCATGGACACGACGGAAGATCGAGCGCGAATAGCGAAAGAAAGATTCCAGCGCACCCCTACCTGGCGCGCCAAATGTCGGATGTTGGGTTTCGGCAGACCCTTAAGGTTCAAACTCTGGGGTGCGCACGAAGATCTCTCCCCTACCGACCTACGTCCGATCATCTCGTGAGATCTAAGCTAAAAACGATGGACAACACGAGGGACACAAGATTTATACTGGTTCGGGCCACCGTTGCGGTGTAATACCCTACTCTAGTGTGTGGTGTGGTGGATTGCCTCGGAGGCTGATGATTAATAGTACAAGGGTAGAATAGCCTCGCGAGAGGTGTTCTTGAGCTGGTGCGATGAACTTCTTGGGTGAGTTCGATCTCCTCTCTCTCTCTCTAATGAGCTCTCGTTGAGTCCGTTCTCCTTTCTCTATGGTGGCTAGCCCTATTTATAGAGGCCCTGGTCCTCTTCCCAAATATTGAGCGGTAAGGGCGCCAACAACGGCCATTTCAAGGGGGAACATCTAGTATAGGTTATCCTGACTAAAGTTGGTCTTCGGCTGCCAAAGGCGCTGGTGATGACGTCGTCTCGGGCTCCATGGTGACCTCCATCCTGCCACTCTGCTGGTCTTGGTCTCGTTGCACTGAAATAGCAACCTTTTCCTGATGCCTCGGTACTCCACGCCTGTGCTTGCCCCCTTTGCACCAAAGAGGAAACAAGGACACTACACAGGCCGGCGCCCGCCTGGTCTTGATCGTCATGGCTTGCGTCATAAGAACCTCGCGAGGTACCCTGCCTTGATCTCTCCGCCTCCTCGCGAGCCTGCCTAGCGAGGTCGTTCCTGATGTAGCCTTGCGTCATCCGCCCCGCGAGGCTTGGCCCCTCGCGAGGGTCTTGAGTCTTGTGCTGATGAAGATGGGCCACACTGGGCCACCACTTGAGCCACACCGCAGGCCGCAGGCAGGCAAGTCTAGGGACCCCCGTTCCCAGAACACCGACATTTGCTTCCACCGCTCATGGCACTGCTTTTGCATGGGATCCTCGTAGTTTCGGTATGTTTGTCTTCCACCGTAATTACAACTGTTTCATGCACATGCATGCGGGTTAGCAAGTTTCCCTTTACTAATTAACCTGCTTCTTGTGTTTCCAAGGTGCTGTGAACATTCCACCACCTATACTTGAAAAATTTTATAACCAAGGGGGAGATGGCGATGGTGATGATCACGAGCATGAGGACGAGCAGAACGTATATACTCAGTGGCGCCTGGCAACTAATTCTGATGGATCACCTCTTCTTGTGTGTATACAGCCCACTGATGATGTTACTGCTGATGGAGCACGTGTTGTCTCCCATGGTCGCACTCTCCGGACCTATTCCAACACCTGTTGCATGGTATTCGGGATGGATACTAGTGTGCTAGCGCCAACACCTTCTCCCTGGTACAGAATTGATAGTCTTGGAGAAAACTCGCTCTTCCTTGGACAAAACTATCCGATGATGGTGAAAGGTGATCCAACTGGTGTTGACACAACGTTACTAGTACCATTTATGAGAAGCAATTGTGTCTATACCTCGGACATTAGGGTGGTTCCCTACCCTGGTATTGATATACTAGGCCGCTTTAGCCTGGATGATCAGTCCTGCGTTGGTCTCGAGATCGACAATAGATGGCCCATCCCAGAGAATCACTTGTGGTTCAAAGCAAGCATTTCCAACGCCGAGGAATGGTTGAGTTGAAGTTCATTTCATTGCTTGTTATTTGTTGTGTGGTGAAAACTTTAGTATTTATAATGTATTCTCGTTGTCGATGTGGGTTGATGACCTGTTGTATGTAATAAAATGATATGCCTGTGATAAACTTACTAAATTTATGAATGGCTTTCGAGTTGCTTCTGTGAGTGAGTGGCGCGACGAGGCAAAAAAATATTTTCCAAATACATAATTGTACGTGCATTGCAACAGGTTATCGGATGAGGCCAGTCAACAATAGTAGTACACTATTTGTACTAGCTTCACATGCTTTGCGCGTCGTGCGGGTGTTTTTACTGTAGCCATATTGTACTATGTAACCAGCACCTCGAATCCTCGATACTCGTACTATATAGTACAATAATTAGTAGGACTAGTAGGGTGGCATGGGCCAGAACAAGCATTCACGTCTAGGAGTATGGCACACGCCACCAGCACGACTTCCATCTGACACCATATTTCTTGCAGTCCGTGCTAGAGCAATCTCTTCAACCTCATCGTTTCTCTAACTCAGCCATCGCGCGGCAGGCGAGGTGGGGGTTTGCCGATAGTCGGTTTCCTCAACTGCGGTCCCACTTGTAAGGCCAACTCCAACGCTCTATCAATATATGGATGTACTCCCTCCGTTTCTTTTTACTCTGCGTATAAGTTCTGGTCAAAGTCAGACTACACAAAGTTCGACCAAATTTATATTAAAAAATATGAACATCTACAATACTTAAACTATATAATATGAAAATACATCTCATGGTGCATCTGAAAATGTTGATTTCATATTGTGAATGTTGATATTTTTTAATATAAAGTTAGTCAAACTATGCAGAGATTGACTTTGACGAAACCTTATATGCAGACTAAAAAGAAACGGAGGGAGTACTCTTCTTCCCAATACAAAAACTTGCATCCATTCTACTCCCTCCGTTGCACAATACATGCCTTCTATTTGTCAAAATATATATGTATCTAGACATATTTTAGTATATAGGTACATCCATTTTTGGACAAATGGAAGTCGGGTTTTTTGGAACGGAGGGAGTACACAATAAAATTTTGAAGTTAGCACAACTAGTCTAATCCAAGAGCACAACCGAAGATTTGGTCGGGTTCTTCCTCCTTTTGCCGACACGTGGGACATCCAGCATCCAGGTCGTGTCATGAAAGAAAATAGAGTGGTAGTTGAAGCCACGAGATGTGCATCTTGGGTTAAACTGTAAATAGAATCTTACTACTCTTGAGTAACTCCAAAAGCGGCCACCAAAGATCTTTATTGGATTTGTTTTTCATCACCAGCACGTCGAGGTGAAAGATGTGCAGGTTCAGTGGGTCCTCTTGTGTTTTCACTGACATGTGGGGCCGCATGTGAGCAAACAGATGATGGGCTCCGCGCGTCCGCTGGCTGGCTGAGAAGAGAGATAGAGGAGGGCTGAGCACGGACTGCAGGAATTTGTTCTACGTAACCAGCACCTTGATATTCGCGTGTGGTTGTTTCTAGAATAAAAAAAGGAGGTACCCCTACTTATGTTACTCCCACTACGCCTAGCCTAAGGTTAGTAGGTGACCTTGCGCTTGGCTCTTCGCCTCTTCTGGAAGTCGATGGTTCTACAATAGTGCTTCTGGCAATCTAACACCAAATGAACTGCTGCATGTCCACCGCTTGTAAGCAAATGTTTCTCCTCATGCTGCGAGCCACCGCGCATGCGTTGGCGAGGGAGAAGGCGTAATCAAGCTTCTCGTCATTCTGCAAGTTGACGGGACACATCCAACTTATTTACTACTAGTACGTACTCTTTCCAAAAAAGGGCTGACTATGTCATTGCTACCATCCCGTGCTCCGTCGTTGAGTACGTGCACTATTCACGTGCCATCGAGGAGAAAAAATATTGCGTATGTGCCATCGAAGTGCACGACTCACTTACGA
>NC_041389.1:141113882-141123534 GCF_002162155.2 Triticum dicoccoides
TCACTTACGCACTGCTTATCTGATTATCTCCATTTTCTTGCATGACACGTGCACCTTGATGCTAGATGTCTCGCGTGTTGGGAAAAGGATGAACAAAGCTCACGTAAAAGAAAAGAGTTGAAGAGCATAGATTCCCGATGACCGAGGAGGTGCAAGGAACCTCGCGGTGGAGCGTCTGCAAGGAACCTTGCGCGTTTCCCCCTGTTTTTTTGCCACCTGCCCACCTATAAACAAATAAAATAACAAGAACTTTTCGCTAACCACTAGAAACGGTACATCAGGATGCTAAGTTGAAGATGTTTTATACTCCCTCCATTCCCAAATATAAGTCTTTTTAGATATTTCAATAAGGGACTACATACGAAACAAAATGAGTGAATCTACACTCCAAAATATGTCTACATACATCCATATGTTGTAGTCTATTTGAAATGGCTAGAAAGACTTATATTCAGGAACCGACGGAGTAGTTTATATTGAATTATTGATAACCACACAACAAGCCACGCATGTACAGGACGCATGCAGCCACGCATGTACACAACCCAACGCACTAACTCCATCCGATCCAACTCATGCACAGACGCGCATAGCATGGATCACACAACGCACGTACACAAGACGTGCATGCACACACGCTCGGCCGCAGAATGCCATGAATAACACATGCATGCGCACACACTTGGCTGCATGGAGGCGTGCTCCATCTGCGGCGACGTCCGGTTCGTCATGCTACGGCGAAGCTCGCACGCAATGGCGCATACGCATCTCTTGCAGCACCTCTTTGCCGTCGTTGCTCAACTACTAGTCGGAGACGAAGACGACCGCAGCCTCGACCTTAGAGCTAGCACCGATGGAAAAACACGTATGCTGCACGCACACGAGCACATACAGAGTGCCCACAACGTGGTGGTGGTGCATCCCCAGTAGCCTCTACTCCTTCTGCGCACGTTGTCTATCAAGGCGGCTGCATGCTAATGATGATGTGGGTGAGATCTTCTAGGACTCAGACGATGACAAGGAAAATTATGAGACACAAGGTAAAACGAGTGCGCATGAGATGTTCGGTGAGCTCAAATCTTTTTTTTTGCGGGAATCTGGTGAGCTCAAATCTGTTACGTGATACTAAAATAGTAGATTTGGTTTCACTAGTCATGTAGCCACAAGACAAAACATATTTTAGTCACATAATATATCAGGGGTAGAATGGTCTTTTCATGTTAGACTTAACACTGTTATGTGCCAAAATTGACGGAAGTGTCATGAAGGGAACAAAATAAAAATTGTGTGTCAAAAAGGGGAAATGATATTTTTTTAGGGCCAAAAAAGGAAGCAAAATTTAAGAAAGGGCCAAATAAGGAATTCTCTCCATGATATTTCCCCGTCCGGACTGATCCCAAGTTGGCTTGTCACCTTCTTGGCCCAAGAAAAACCCCTCCCCCCTCCCGCGCGCGCTTCCCTCCCGGCGCCAGCTGAGCCCGCTGCTCCACATTGATGGCAAGTCAGGGCGATGCGACCTCTCACTGCTTCCGCCGTTGAAGCAGCACGCCGACCGAGGGCACCGCCCACTGCACGCCCGGCATTTCAGACTACCCAGTGGATAGTAACTTTAGAGCAAGTACGACAATTAGATGACATAAGCAGGCTATAAGGATTTAAATATAGTATTTGTGCTTAGTTGAAGGAGAGAGAAGAGGAGAGAGAAGAGAAGCGGATTGTAAACGTGTAGCTGGTTGTACTCCAACATACTTTCTGAGACAAAAGGTGGGGCCATTATTAATGATATTGTATTTATACTAAAGGGACTAACAGACACCTTAATTACTCCATTTTTTTGAGATAAACCTTGGTGGGGCTATTATTGACTTTTTTTGAGCTATTATTGACTTGGACATGGGGTTTGGGGCCAAAGGCCTACTATTATACTCGCACGACCGACCTAACATGCTCTACCCTAGCCGCCGATGTATCATATGGTTTCGCACCGTTCCAGATCTTAGCGCCGCCATGCAATTCTTCTCCAGCCCTCCTTCCGGCATGCACTACGAGAAGGGACAACAGTCCTCCGAACCCCACCTTTCGTGATCCTGTACGGGAGAGGGGCGATCAGGTTTTTGGGGAGCACACTCCTGTTACTGCTGCCAGCGATGACTTCCTCAACGACAGCCTTCTTTCCCGACCTCGGTAACCTCTTCATCAACGACATGAGTGAAAACATCAACCACATTGGTTCTGCTCTCGTTGTACAGTATGTGATTATGTCCTCCTGGTTTAGTCCGCATCATTACTTTGATGTTTGTAATTGTCGTCATGATCTACTTACTGCTGATTCGGATTAAATCTCATACTAAATTGCTCATATATTTAACAATCCAATCCAAAAACCTGATTACAGGCAATTTACTCCGAGTGGTTTTGCTGCGCTTTTGAAGCCGCCTACTTTTAAGGGGGTGCAATATAAAAGTTGGCGCACAAGAGCAGTATATTGGTTTCAGATCATGTACTGCTATGACGCCACTAAGGGTAAGCCTGAGGGCGATCTTAATCCTACACAGCAGGAAGCTTTTCAGAACATGGATACTCTATTCAAAGCCACCCTGCTGAGTGTTCTTGACGATTCCATTATGGATTCATATATGTCGTTTAACAGCGGCAAAAGACATGCGGGCTGCGCTCGAGGCCACGTTTGGGCCCTCGGGCGCTGGCAATGAGTTGTACGTCATGGAGCAATTCTGTGACTACAAGATGACTGATGAGCGCTCTGTTGTTCAGCAGACTCATGAGATACAGTCACTCTCTAAGGAACTTGATTACTTTAAGTGTGTGTTTCCGGACAAGTTTGTTGTTGGGACCATCATTGCCAAGCTTCCACCTTCGTGAAACGATTTTGCTACTTCTCTGAAAAACAAGAGACATGAGTTTTAGGTTTTGGATCTCATTAGCACTCTTGATTTGGAGGAGAAGGCGAGAGCAAAAGACACACGTGCTCGGGTCGCTGAGGGAGCTTCTGGTGCCCACATGGTACACGAGAAGAACTTCCAGCCCAACCAGCCCCAAAACAACAAGAACAAATCTCAGGGGAAAGGCAAGTTTGATGCAAAGAACAAGCCGTCACATTCTACCAACTTCAAGAAGAATTCTCATAACGGGAAGGGATACAAACCTCAATTTTGGTAGCACCGCACAAAACTTATATGGCTGCATCTACCTGCTGTCAGCTAACCTCATGGTGCTCCATGTATTCCTACATTCGTAACTAGGTACAATGAACACCGCAAGATGAAATTAGCTAATTCGTATGTTGACTTGCTGAATGCAGTGCGGAACAATCCTGTCATGTGTGGAGGAGCAAACAAGTAGTGCAGCCAAAGGTGGAAATAAACCAAGGACTTGTGAAATTATATGTAATCTTCCTCAGGCAGGTCAGTATCCCCTTCGTCCAGATGATCGTGTTTTGTCATGCCGAGCTATTGATATGTGCTACTATTTTGGAACACCGTTTAAGTATAGCTACTATTTTCCTATCTTTTCAGATTCAGGACAATGAATATGATATTAGGTGAACTGCACAATATGGACCCATGTTGAGTCATCTCTATTGCCTCATGTGTTTGCTGCAAATGTGTCAGCATTAATTGCAAGATGAGGCAGCTAGCTAGCTGTGTAGTTGCCAACATGCTCAAAGTGCTCGCAACATTGAGAAGAAACAAGCATGCCCAGGAAATTAATGCGTGCGCGAGGAGGCCCTTTGCTTAGAGAAGCATCGACCGATTTTCTTTATTTCCACACCTTCTCACAGCTTCGTATATTGGTTATAGTATGGTGAATCATTGAGATGCATAGACATGCTGAACTTTTGTTCTTCTGAATGTTAGTTTAATGTGAGTGTCTGCATCCAGTACCGCATCCTCTAATTTGGTGGATGCACATAGAGAAAATAAATCTCCTTAATTTACTCCATAACCACCCTATTAAATAGTCCTAGTAACAAACCAGGCGCATGCAGTGGCTGGCGGGCACATGCATCCTGCATGCATGGCCAGTCAGTCAAGCCCATGCGCCAGCTCCAATGCAGCAACGCAAAAGAAGAAAGCGGTTCTTGGGAAAAAGCGAGTAGTTAGTGCAGCGGGCCTTATAAACACGAACAGCTCGCTCTCCCGCTTCCGTCTCCCCACCCAATTCCCCCTGCTCCCCAATCTTCCTCACTCGTCCAGAAAACCCCGCTCACCTTCTTCCTCACTCGTACAGAAAACACCTGCTCCTCTTCTTCCACTCCTACAGAAATCCCCAGCCCTCCTTCTTCCCCACTCGCACTGCCACTACGCTCGTCTCTGGCTACTCTGCTCAAACCCGTGAGCTCGGTGCAACGCCCACAAGGAAAATGGAATCGGCTGGCCCCTGCGCCAAGAAGATGAGGCTCCCGCCAGCGGCGACGCCGGTTGTAGATCCCGCACCCGGTAGCGCGGGGAGAAGCGGCGAGCCCCCCCACCCCCACCCGGATTTGAGGAACAGGTAGAATCTCTGGTGGACCGCATCAGTGATCTCCCGGGCGTCATCCTTGAGGAGATCATCTCGCTTCTTCCCACCAAGGATTGCTGATGCACACAAGTCCTCTCAACTCGGTGGCACCCTCTATGTTGCACCACGCCCCTCAATCTCGATTGTCGTCAGATATCTGTCCTTCTTGAATTTGATCTCATCAGAGCCATCGTCTCTTCTCACAAGTAGGGCCCCGTTCAATGCCTCTGCATCCCGACAAGCTACCTGCTGTCCATACCCGGCAAGGTGGACGCTTGGCTGACATCCCCTGAATTCGGAAAACTCCAACAGTTTGAGTTCTACCATTACCACAAAAGTTTCATACCACGAACATACCAAGAATTCGTGCCCACACCACCGTTGTCCATCTCGCGGTTTTCCTCCTCTCTCCACACGGCCACCTTCGCCCGGTGCCATCTACCAGATGATCTGGTACAAATGATTCGATTCCCACTACTAAAAAAACTTCTGCTTGTGGTGGTTTATCTGTTGGAGGCCTCACTGCACAGCATCATCCACTCCAGTTGCCCTACCTTGGAGCGCTTGCTGATTGTTTTGGGAACAAAAATCGGTATCAGTTGTCTCCAAACAAAGTCGCCTCACCTTAAAAGCATTGGAATTTGTTTTAAAGGACAACAACTCATCATCGAAGATGCCCCTTCACTTGAAAGGTTGCTCCTTCATAATTGTTATACATCTTCAGATATAATTGTCGTCTCTGCTCCCAAACTGGAGACCTTGGGTGTAATTCGTGACCCATTTAATAATCACAAGGAGTTGGTGTTTGGCTCCTCACTTTTTCAGGTACAGTCTATTATCATCTACACATTTGTAATCATATGCTGCATTTTTCATTTGTGTGCATAAGTTTTATATCATCTTGGAGTACACTTTGGGTACTAATGTTATGTTATATGCTCAATGAAGAGTTCGTCCATTGATAGCCTATCAATGCTGCTGGATTCTGTCAAGATCATATATATCAGAATGTATAGTTTTGATCTGGACATAATTATTGGCTTGATGCGATGCTTTCGATCTCTGGAGAATTTATACATAGAGGTGATGATTTCATGCACATTGAAAGCCCATATATATTGTACTAGAATTAACTATTCAGCTGTCGTTCTTTCGACATACTCTTTTTTCAGACCTTAACTGTTTGCAATCTTCATGTCTACTTAGGCAGAACCACATGGAGAAAAACATATAACCAATCGTTGGCGTAATAAGCACAAGGATTTTCTTAGTTCTCATGACATTCGTTTGAGGACAATAACGATGGGACGATATGCATCCAACCAGGCAAACAGAAGCTTTGTCACATTCTTCCTGTTGAATGCGAGGTTACTATTGTCCATGAGGCTTAATTTTTACAAGAAGAGATTTCTCACGGACGAACATGTTGAACAGCAAAAAAGGAAGTTCCAGGTGGACAAATGGGCTTCTAAACGTGCTCGGCTTCTATTTACAATAAGTTGTAGACATCCTGAAATAATTTTTTTGCACAGGATGTTGATTTTATGGATCAGACCGATCCATTTGTTTGTGACTGCAAAAAAGAGTGGTTGGGTTAGATGTTACTGTCATGTTCAATCTGGGTTTTGTCTAAAAATTTGATGAACAATTAATCGTTGGGCTTTTTGTACCATTTGTATGCTTGACTTGCATGTTGTTGCCCTCGTACTCCCCTCCACCTGCCACTACACTGCCGCATCTTCCATGGCTGCTGTTCGTTCCTGTCCGAGGCATTGCCGTCGTTCTCCGCCTTGGTTAGCTCGTTGTTCCCACCGCCGTCTAGCGTTGTCAACATGGTCAACAACCAAGAGGAATAAGGAGATGACTATACGTGGAGAGGCTGACAGTAGGGACCCACCAGGGTCATTGCATTTCGCAAGAAGGTGCCTCGTTATTACAAGCCAAAAACATACTTCCTCTTAATTGTTTGACAACTAGGTTCCACGCCATTGTCAATGTAGTCAATAAATGAGAAAATTAAACAACAAGCGGATAACACCAGGGACCCAGCAGCTCGCCCAATTCTTTTTCAGTTTCAGAGACGGAGCTCAACTGCGCGCTGTGCGGGGGCTGTGGCCCATCTAGCCCATGCTTACGCTTTTATTAAGCACATGACAAGCCTAGTTGATATATTTTTTCTTTCTGAAATTGGCTAGCCCAGTTCTTTTTTTTGGAGAATACCAAAACCGAGGCCTACTTGCTTTTCTCAGCTCTGCTGGGCTGCAAATCTTTCAAGACGAGGAGGGATGTAAGTAGTAGGAAATGGGCTTCCCTAGAAAACGGGCTATAAGTTGTAAGAAATGGGCTGTAAATTTTTAAACCAAAGTCAACCGACAATTGCATTAAAATATCATTTTTCAGGATTTCTCTACTCTCTATTCTTATAAAAACCAAAGCCAACTGGCAATTACATTAAAATATCATCTTTTCTCCCACAAGATAAACTACTCATACAAATGCATCTTCATGTTCCGCGCAACGAATGGGCATCTTGCTAGTTAAGATCCTGAATTTCATTAATTTTTTTGCGGAGAATTGTTTTTTGAATTTTATTTTGATATAATGTTTTGAAAATTATTTTTAACGTGAGTCGAAATTTCATGATTAAAAGAGTTCGGACCCCACCGAAATATTCAAAATTTCGTTGAATTTTTTAGCAGTGCCTAGAATATATGGTCTATAATGCTAATAAAAAGAATATGGGCTTCAAATATCCTTAAGTATTAGCAAATGGGCACTATATTATTTAAAATAATGGCTAATGGGATGTATGTTGTTTTCCACAGATTTAGAGGCTGACTTCTGGGCCTACTAGGTTGACGATGACGCTGTCCTAAAAAAAATTTTGACGCGTACGCAAGGCTTTGTCAACTTAGTCAACACACAGAAGTGACTGTTGGATGTCCATCCAACGGCCGCCGTGCTTCTTCAATCTCTTATCTTCCTACTCCAGCCGCCCAAACCAGCGCCGGCGGGACTGCCTGCTCCCTCCTCCCGTGGCTGGTTGTGCTGCCGCCAGGCCATCCCTCTAACCACCCACACATCCTGTTATTTTCCGGTGACGTCAGCCTCACCCAGTAGCCGACCAGTCAGCGCTCGTTCTCCCCTCAGCATGGGCATCCACTGCGGTGGCTTCGCCGGCTCCGGGTGGTTCTCTTCCTGGGCCTCGCCCTCATCCACCACGTTTGTGCTCTCGGCGCGGCGAGGTCAACATGGTCAATAAACAACAGCCACCGGAAGAGGCTGAAGGTAGGGGCCCACACAGGAAAATGCCTCCTTATTATGCGCAAAATAATGATTCCTCCACCTAATTGCTGGGACCCACCGGAAGGATCTCTGTATTTCACGAAAAAACGTTCCCCCCGCTGTCATCTCAGACCCACCAGAAATGCCTCCTTATTACGCACAAAAAAAATGAATACTCCCCCTGCAAGCTGGGACTCACCTTGGTGGGAGGCTGCCTTGTGGGCCTCCTAAGTTTACGGGGACGGAGGGCTTTGTCAACTTAGTCAATACGAACGATTCTAGCTCCAGTGACTCTACGATGTCCATCCAACGACCGTAGTGCTGGTCTTCATGCTCCAGCCGCCCAAAGCAGCGCCGGTCGTGCCGGATGCTCCTGCCTCTCGTGGCTGGCTGTGATGCCGCGGAGGCCTCACCACCCCCTACTACTCCCACCGCTGGCCAGGCCATCCCTCTACTCACCCACACCCCCTGTTATTCTGCGGCGACGGCAGCCTCACACCGCAGCCGAACCAGTGAACCCTCGTACTCCTCTTCGCGTGGGCATCCACTGCTGTGTCTTCCCCAGCTCTGCATCGTCCCCTTCCTAGGCCTCGCCGTCGTCCACCGCCCAGGTCCTCTCGGTGCGGCGTGGTCAACGTGGTCAAGGAATGGCTTCCATCGGACGTGGACTGTGCATGGAGAGGCTGACAGCTGGGTCCACGGCCGCAACAAGGAAGTGCCTCCTTATTACGCGCAAAATAATTATTCCTCCACCTGACAGCAAGGACCCATCGGACGGGCCACCGTATTTCGCGAAAAAATCGTTTCCCCCGTAACTGTTGGGACCCACCAGCTACATCTTCGCACGCAAGGAAGTGCGTCCGGGAAAAAAAACCAAAACAATTCGCCCCCCTGACTGCTGGGACCCACCAGCTACATCTTCGCAGGCAAGGAAGTGCCTGACAGTCGGGACCCACCTGGTCGAAGCATACGTAGGTCGATGTAGAGGCGCGCACGTGTCGTAGTAGAGGTGCGCACGTAGCATGTACACGTACGTATAGCGGCCAGGGTGCAAGAAAGAAAATACGGCCACGTATGTGTACATACGGGCGAGGTCTCGACGCCTACTCGTGCATACGTATAGCGAGGGCTCGTGTACATGGCTGGGTCAGAACGGAGAAACAGCGTCGTCATCGTGTTCATGGGGAGGCAACAGAATGCGTCGTGTTCATGGGGAGGCAACGGAATGCGTCGTGTTCATCGGGAGGGCTTGGACGGAACAGGCGATGGCAACGAGGCCTGGCGTACCGTAAAACGGAGGAAACGGCCTTGTGTTCGACCGGCCACGTTCAGAACGGGTCCTGTTGATCGGGAGGGGTGTGGCGTACCGCAAAACGGAGGAAACAGACCTCCTACGGTCGAAACGGGGGTCCTGTTGATCGGGAGGGGTGTGGCGTACCGCAAAACGGACGAAATGGACCTCCTACGGTCGAAACGGGGGTCCTGTTGATCGAGAGGGGTGTGGCGTAGCCAAAAATGGACGAAACGGACTTGTGTTGGAGCCCTACGGTCGAAACATGGGTCTTGTTCATCGGGAGGGGTGTGGCGTACCGCAAAAGGGGACTCCACGAGATACTGTTCATCTCCACCGTCGACCTCCTCCAGCCTTCACGGGCTCCTGTTCATCCAGCCTCCACCACGCGCTACTCCATCGGCTACTGTTCAACCACCCCTCCACCGTCTACTGTTCATCCAACCCTCCACACCACGGGGTCCTGTTCAACCACCCATCCACCGTCTACTGTTCATCCAGCCCTCCACCACACCACGGGGTCCTGTTCATCCAGAGGCAACGCCACTGCTCATTGTT